>NW_006768779.1:150100-185645 GCF_000204055.1 Melampsora larici-populina 98AG31
CTAACTACATCTACACGCTACATTTCGGACCCATGGGATCATACAGGTCCTGTATACACCAATAGGTTTGGAAGATTCAAGTACACACAGGTGGTTACGCTCCTCCCAAGGATATTGCTGAGATTGATCGACAAGAGTCCAATCGATCGAGGTGTCAGTCAGGTAAGGATCGTAGATGGATAGCTGGATCAGTCAAGGTGCTACGAAATTATTATGCATGTCAGTCCATGTCATTTACCCGCCTCATCATAGATTAGATAACTTACAAGTTTGAATTCTCTCCCGCATCTTGTCATCTTCACAGAGGTAACTCATCTGAACCGTATGCTCATACATTTGTTCCTTAGTCGGTTTGTCGTCCAAAGAACTCTCGACAAAGTGCCATGTTCGAATAATGTTCTTCACGTTCGCCGCCATACCGTCACCCCACTGAAATCCTGGAGCACTCAAGATTTTGTCAAGGGCTGCAACAACCGTTTTCTCAGCTTTGCTCGGTTTGAGGAGTAGTTCTGTCAAAGAAGGGTGTAAAGATAGGATCAGCATGGGATTTTGAAACGTAGGAGTTGCATTCTTGGGGAAAATGCAACTAGTACACAGTGATGAATGAGGATTGAATCAAAAGAAAACTGAGACAGGGATGAGGTCGCATCAAATGAAAGGTTGCAACCGTACAATGAAGAGTATGCAAGCCATGTGCATAGTCTAGTCACATCCTGACGTGGTCGCATCTTTTGATTCAATGCGACCACCGGCGATACATCTTATGAGATAAATCAAGGTCCTTCAGACGTTCCCGTTAGTGACCTGGTCGCATTCTTGGCTTGATTGCGACCATGACACAGGAGATGAAAGCTCCACTGGTATATGATCAACTTGGCGAATACTAGCTAAGTCGAGTAGGTTGTGATTGAAACTGAAAAGGAATGAGGAATGAATTAAAAATAAAAAAGACTTACTAGTCAGGTCGAGTTTGGTCCTGTGGAACAAGCTGTCTGCTTTAGCTGTGAGACCGTATTGAACACTCGCATGAATTTCCTTCTTCGTCATCTTCTTTTTCTTCTGCTTTTAGTCCTTGCCAACATAAACAACTTGACCCTCCTTAGCTTGTGCCTCCTTCGCTTTCAATGCCTTTTCATTACGCTTGGCAGCTAGCGCGACCGGGTCGTCCTCTTTGTCACTAGTCGTGACCTGCTCGGTACTCTTGGGTGGGGGAGCCTCACTCTTGCCTTTAACGTTGGCCTTTGACTTGACTCCAATGTCCGCTAGAGCCTCCTAGTTTGATCTCCTTGGCTTCGAGTAAGAGATACCCAGCGGGATTGATGTCTGTCACTCATAGTATTCCACATACACCATCAGCTAAAGTAAATTGACATTGAATAAGGGAATCAGACTCACCATTTTCATCCGCATCACTCGACACCGCCTCACGTCGAGCCTTCTTAGAAGGTCCTGGTGCGTGAGAATACTTGGTGAATGCTACATTGCAGGCAAGTTCTCATCAGCTACATGCATGGTATAGTATCCAGCAGGTCAACTTACTGATTTCCCCAATGGGATTATCTGCAGCCTTCCTCTTAGGCTTCCATTGACGCGCCGGTGCAATCTCAGGCGCCTTGTAAAGTCGAGGAATCTCATTGAATTGATACGCCTCAATGATCTTGAACTCCGTTTGATTGCCTTCTACAAGTGAGTTCAAATGATCCAACCTGGCTCTTGTGGCACGGTTGAATCGAGTCAAGGCTTGCTTCATGTCTTGGATTTGCTGACGTTGAGGGCCTGACTTGCGCGCTCAAGCTTCCAGCCTAGCTAGGCTCGCGGCAGCATTGTCGTAGAAAGACTTGGCTGGAGGTACATTCTGTCAGCCTCACTACCTCGACCTACATACAATCTCATGGCCAAATGCTTACCCAGCTGGTACTCCTCACGAGCCTCATCAATGGCCATCGTGCGCTCGGGGTCATACTGTGAAGAAAGATGGTCAGTTTTGCCTTCCGCTTCAAATTGTAATGGAATCGCTTACATCTTCCTCATCGTCCTCAGCCTTCTTCTCCTTGGTTTGACCTTCCTTCACATTGACCGGGTCTTTCGGGGTAAACACACCGGCTTCTATCTTATCGTGATCCTGTATGGTGAAGGGAAGGTCATTCATCTTCTGTATACACATGAACATAACTTATCATCACTCACAAGTGCTGTGAGAGTGACGTCCCCTTCCTCATCAGAGATGTCCATCGAGATTTCCTGCTGTTGGCCATGGTTAGTAAAATAAGTCGCATTTGAAAAGGAAATGCGACCACTCACTTGACTGCCATGCTTTGCAGGTCCTTGGGTCCGATCCTTGGCTGCTGGTCGTGTCTCTTCGTCATCTAGCACTCCTTCAGGATGGGTTGCCTGCTTGGTTTGTTTGAGTAACATCAGCTTGCCATGGAACGTAACCCTGATCATACGTCGGAGTACCCACACGACTGGATAACTCCGCCTCAGAGCTAGGAAGCCTTGCACTCTTACGCTTCCTACTCATCTCGACCCCAGAATCCTACATATGCAATGTTGTGTCTCAGTGCTTTGATCGCATCTGGGATGTAAATGCGACTTACTTGGCTCGGTTGATGTTCAGCAGCTGGCTTCTGCTTCCTGGCATCCACCTCAAGGGCCTGATCTTGATCTTTTCGTGAATCGACGACACTGACTGACGCAGCTCTGCGCATGTAGATGAAGCGTGAGTCCTGAAGAGACAAAAACTCATCAGCTTCCCCAACATTCACCCAACCTTTCATTAATGAAAGACTTACACCTTCTTCGTCTCCGTCGGCGGACTGTGCACGGGAGTTATCACAGGAAGCCGCCTGTTGCTTGGTTCTCAATGTTAGTCATTCAAGTCGCATTTGTGGGAAAGATGCGACCGTGCTTCATACTGACCTTGATTTCTTCTACACGCCTGCCTTGAGTAGCCTTCTGATTGGCCCGCTTAGGTGCCTGCGGGATTACAAATCATACTTTGGTGGGTTGGCTCTCCTGTTTGAATATGGTAAGTCATCCTCAGTCGAGTGCCAGTCGCATTTTTCAATCAAATGCGACCAACCTGCGTAGATGCCATCTGTACCCCAGCCAAGTTGGTCAACGTCCGCCTGGACTGACCTCGCTGTCCTGCCTGTAAACACGAGTGCCGTCAGCTTTTGTGTATAAATGTAATACAATTCATATCAACTTACCATCTTGTTCATTCCCGCTTTGGCCCGCGTCTCCTGAGGTGTGATCCTCGCACCAATACTGTCCTCGTGGACACTTGCTTGACTGGCGGGTGTTGGGGTGCCTGGTATGTTTTCAGACTCAAAGGTTTTTGTCTACAGAATAGAATCATTAGCTTCAGACGTGCCCAGCCATCTGTCTGGCTCACTTACTATCCTGGGAGGAGCAAGATCCTTCGTCAAGTCGGCGGGTGGCCCGCTGCTACTTTGAGACGAGTTACTAGCACGGCTGGTCTGCGAAAGATAAATCACATTGGTTAGTTAAGTACTGCCTGACACTCATTGGTCGCATTGGCAACGTAAATGCGACGTATCCGTGACTGACCTTGCTGTTCCGTGACATACTCAAACTGTCGTCTACTCGTATTGGTGTCGAGAAGTTGGTTTGTGGTTGTTGGAGTGGATGGTGTCAGTTTCTTTCATTATCATGGTCTTAATGATAGAGCACTGGACATTACTAACCTGGTTAAGCCTTTGATTGATCAGTTGTTGATCCGAATCTACAGTTTGATCAAAAGGAATGGCCTTTTTAGCTGCTACCGCATATTGCCATGGATCAGATAACTCACTTTGTTCAGGTGATCCTGCGATTTCAGCTGGTTTGGTAGTCGAGGTTGAGGTTTCTGTATCTTATAGCTTATGTGTGAATGGGATGTGAAGGTGAGGATTTGAGAATTCCTTGATGATGGAATAGGATGATGAGGAGGAAGTTGATGACGGGAATGGATGGATGAAACGTGGAGGGATCCGGTATGAAACAAGGAATGGAGTGGAAGGGGATTGGCTCGAGACACAAGCAGGGGTTGGTCCTCCTAGGTTTCATCTTGCAATTGTCATCACGTTACGTTAGTGGTTAGGTTTTATACTGTTCACACTGTAACCATGTCCTGTAATGCTTACATGTCTTCACTTGTAATATCCCGTAGGTCTATTGCAATTTGCAACACACAACATACACGTGGCTCGAACTCAAAACCTCTCACGTGTCAAAAAAACATGCAGCTCATCTTAACCACCACCCCGGGCAAGGCGGCGACGCTCCATATGTAGCGTCATGCGGACGCTTCGGACCGGGGCCGCGCTTCACATGGAGCGTCAACAGGTGCCGCACGCCAACTGTCTGAAGCGTCACCGTGCTGCACACCAACCGTTGGTTACCAATAGCATCATCAGTCGCTGCTTGCCTTTCAAGTTTTATTATTCTTTCATCTCATCGCTCTCTTGTACACATCTTCACCTTTGTGCTGTCATTTCTCACCATCCCTTTCAGTTGTATTGAGGATCTTTGCCTTATGAAGTCGAGAATGAAAGACTCACAGCACCTGCTTCATGAGATATAGCATATCTTAAAACGAATGCACAGTCTTTATAAACTGCCTTTAGAGGCACTGGACCTGATCTAGAATTAAAGAAAAACCACAATCTGATTTAGATCAATTTGTTCCTTCACAAGAAGAAAGAACAACAATAGCAAAAACAAATGAACGAAAGGATTTAGTTTGTGTTGTACAAAAGAGATGGTGAAGTAAAGACACTAACAAGGTTAAAGACACTTGGAGGATCAGACATATGTGAGTATTGGGGATCAGTATCTCAAATGATTTGAAACCCAATTGCTTTGGACCTTCCAAATCGATATGAATGATATCAGCATTCAAGCTTTGTCAAGGTCCATCACTCCAGAGATCAAAGCACGGAAGAGAGGCAAAACGGGTTTAGTCAGCTACACTGATTTCTCGAATCCGAAATCAGATTGGTAATTGTAAGCTTGGAAAAGAAAAGCACTTTCAGATGGTAAACAGCGGTTTTGCTTTGGTAAGGACAATGAAAAGAAAACCCACAAATGAGTTCAAACGATTTCGTCTGAATCGTTCTTGTCTGTAGATGCAAGATTTGTAAGAAGAGGTCCAGCTCTAAAATATATCACAACCTCACATGTGATAGTTTCTTTCAATAAACGATTTGATGATACAATACCAAGAGCGGTCATCTCTTTTGGATGATTGGTTCTTTTCAAGGTTTCTGTATCCTCAAATCTTTCAAAGCGTTCTTTATAGTATCTCTAGACGTTCACGTTTTTACCCTCAATGACCAACTCTGTCAAAGATTGAATGTGTGCATGTTCTTTAGAGCTCAAGAGGCAAACCTTTGGACCCAATGAGTGTAGGAACTTGGTGCAAGTTTGTACAATCATCAACATGTTCCATAAGTTTTATAAAATTCTAACCAACATTTTATCATGAACACTCCCTTTCAGAAACCTTCCTGCTGGAACTGAATTCACTATGACTGTGATCCAGCTTCTCACTCTGATTCAAAGTACTGCAGTTGAATCCCAAGATTAAGTTTTGGCCCACCGCACGGTCAAAGTCGACCTGGCATATTGGTCACGCCGTGGCCCAATCAAGGTAGCTATGTAGGGTGCAATTTGAAAAGAAAACATGTAAGAGAACTTGAGCAATGAAATGAGAAAAGAAAACCCTTGAGGGAAGGGAGAGCGGTGACTGATGACGCTGCCAAAAGTTGGTGTGCGGCACGATGACACTTCAGACATTTGACATGCGGCACCTGTTGACGCTCCACGTGAAGCGCCGGCCCCGGTCTGAAGCGCCCGCATGACGCTACATGTGGAGCGTCGCCGCCTTGCCCGGGGTGCACTAGACTATAGAGGCATATGCTCACATATACAGGTAAAGGATATATTGTCTACTGGTGTACTCCTTTGCTTTGTACCAAGTAGTATATCTCTCATCTCTGGGGGGACAGTCTATGGGGTATTACGCCTTCCCATGAGTCAAGCGAGACCACAGGGGGTCGCATTGGCCACTTCAATGCGACCGTCAGATCTTGTATAGGCCTGCATGGTGCCTCACGGTCGCATATGAGTGCTGAATGCGACCGCTGGTCCTTACTCGGCCCCGTGAAGGTAACTCCCTCGCCTCCCTGATGTGTGCAGGGGTCCCATTTCTTATGATCATTGCGACCGTGAGCTTCACGTAGGCTATGTGGATGCGTCATGGTTGCATTTTTGGGGTTCAATGCGACCATGGGCTTTCCACCGTATGGTTTTGGAGGGCGTTGGGCGTTGGGCAGGCGGATCATACGGTCCCTTTTTTTTGCGGGCCATAAGTGTATGGGCCGTTGTGGTAATCAAAAGTATTCAAGAGACAAATACACAATTCATTTTTAGTTTCATTTTTTTTATTTTATTCATTTCATTTTATTTTATTTTATTATTTTATCATTTTATTTCATCATATTTCATTTTATTTTTTTTTATTTTTTATATGTTACATGTTGATTTTTGAGTGTAGGGGGTGTAGTGTAAAATGAAGCCAAAAGTCTAAATTATGGGTTTAGAACTTATGTGTAGTTGAGTGATATATGGGTTATGGGGAGTATACAGGTTTCAAGTTGGAATTTCGAAAATTATGGGTTTTATATGGTTTTATTAAGGTATACAGAATATTATGGTTTTTTGGGTATGGGTTTGAACAAGGCTGAATTTCGAAAATCCAACAACTCAGACAGATGGTGGTAAACTGGGGTGGTAAACTGAAAAAGCAAGCAGGGATCACTTTGAAAGATAGACTTATGGGATTATCAAACAACAGCATTGGTAAATTAAACATTACATATGAAAAGGGTGGATTTGAAACTCGAAAATCACTTTCAAAATCATAAAAAGTGCTATTTTCAATCATACAACTGTGATTTTGGGGTACCACAGCATCTTATCAGCCTAGAAATAAGCTGGGGAGGGTTATATGTTCGCATATGAACATGGAAAATCAATTATAAACCATATACAACAACATTAGTGGTAATATCAGGTGGTAAACTGGGTAAATTCAATTTCGAGTATTTTCACATAAAATCGAATTTCATTTTGAGGGTACAACCAATAGAGTTAGAGTTTAGCTTGGCTGAGCAGAGTTGTAGAGCGGAAGCAGCCCTTTCGTGCTGTCTATTCAGAATTTTGATACAGTCCCTATTTCTCATTTTCTTTTCAGGCTTCAAGGCTAAATTGGCGAATTTTTTAGTTTTTGTGGTAAACAGCTCAGTTTTAATGATAAATGTGTGCTTGAAAATTTGTGAATGATACATGTGGGTGCTTTGAAGATGTTTATCAATTTTAATCTGGGGGTTCATTGAGAGTTATGCTGTGAAAAAGTTGTATGAGGGTGAATTTCGAGTTTGAGGGGTGTTTTTGTCCTACTTTCTTTTTTTGTGTGTGTTTCAATTTTGATATAGTCAAGTGTCTCTTTTCCTCCCCTTTGGGAGCCTTTGAGTTAGGAAAAATAATTACTAGATTTTTAGAATAAGCTGTTATCTTTTATTATTATCATTCAGGTAAACAACTAATGAAAGTTGGAATTTTATAATAATAAGACCCTTATTCATCTTTTAATTAATTTCTTGTTGAGTTGTAAGCTCATTTGATCATTTGGAAGGTGCCTGAGTGCGCCTAGATTGTGCTATTTTTGAAGTTATTGTCCTATTTCAGCCTGGTTCTTATTAATCCAAAGACTTGAAGGTCTTAAATTTAATTCATTGACTAGCCCTATTGGCAGCGGGCGCCGCACAGTCCGCTCTCAAAAGACTATTGCATTAAAACAGACCTGTGCCAAAGATGCACCGCAAAGTGGACCGTGGTCTCTCGCCACTCTCATCAGTCCAATGCTCACCCTCAGTTAATCTGGTATTTGTCTCAGTTGTACCACAACTCACATACTCATGATTGACAGTATGCTTGAAAAAGTTGATTTTATTACGCCCAACCAAACACACTATCCCTGACATCTCAGGAATCATGACACACTCAGGCATGTTGCCACTCCCCACGCACCGTCAAAAACTCCCATATTGAGACACCCAGAATTTATACTCTCTAAGTTGAAACCAAAACCCAACACAATAGAAGGTCACTAAAATCAGAAAAAGAAAACCTTGCTCATCGATCATGATGCATGCAACCCGGATCCTGCACCCAGCAACCCAAGTCAAACCTGCCACCCTCAAGCTCTAAGGAAGCTGAGAAACCATGAATACTGAAGTATCTTTGTTCACTCGCACTTGTAGTCGCAGCCTGTTAGAAATGTTTCACAACGTTAGCAAGGGTACATCAACGCGAGCAGAATCGTGAGCTTTCTCACCACCAAGTCGTCACTCTCAGAAGATAAAGAAACCTGTAACCATTCAGTTACTCTGATATTCAGGCCTCGTCATTATACCCTAAGAAAATATGCATCAGACGGTTAGACAAAATTGACTAAGGATGCCGACACCAAAATTTGCTCACCAAAAGCTCATAGTAACTACATTGATGACTGAAGTGACATGTTATGTTATATTGTTCAAACGACTTGACCGCCGCTGGATCCTTTGTCCTAGAATCGTAAGTCAAGAAGACAATGTGCTTGAAGTTGATGGGCAAAGAAACCACGGTACCGTCCTCACACTTCAATACCCGGCACCAATAATTAACTGAAATATGATACCCTGTCACCAGAATTCGCATATGCTCGAAGAACTTTGAATGCCACGTGTTGCATCAAGGCGGAATTGGGGTTGATGCAATCGGCGCCTGAATCGGATTGTGAACCAACGGCGTGGGTGGATTGATCTTTTTGATGCACATTGCTATTAATATCGTAATACACTAAACAATCAAACGATAATGCCCGCAACGCTGCCATGCCCGAGATTAGAAATGAGTCGTCCCAGCATCTTGAAAACGTTGAGATCATAAAAGGCGAAGTTAGACAAATGCATCTGAAGACGCAAGGTATGACGGCGATTGACCATGCCTTCCCAATCAGGCGTAGATTAAGCAGTTGCAATATTAAATCAGAATCCAGGTAGGGGTGATCAAGGGAGTCTATGACGTTGATAAATCTTCCTGGGCATGAGTCAATCAAGTGTCTTAAAACAATCCCTATAATCTCAATTGGTAGTAAGGTGATGAGCGACATGATTAGAACAGCGATCAAGCTAGACAGATAGGTGAGAGCAGTCTAGACTACAGATAGGGACTAACCCTCCTTCCTGAAGAAATCGATGGCAGTCATCATCCATGATACTGATGATTGGGGAGTGAAGAAGCTGATTGGGGTCCCCAGCCGTATACGATCCTTTTCACACGCAAGAATCTGAATCACCACAATATGACATTGACACCCGTTCGTATAGCAAAGTCAGTCATAGCAAACCTAAACAAAATTCATGACCGGAGAGTAAAGCCAAAAACTCACCTTGTTGGACATGAGATGCAAGCTCTGGCGTACTGATTCAGCAGTGTCAATTTTCAGAGCGGACAGGCGGCAACACAAACATGGACAATGATCCATCAGGCCCGACCCGGTCAATTTGAGCATCGGTCTTCTATGTTCGTAGTACACATCGATGGACTGAGGATATGTGTTCACCAGTCCGTGTGGATCTGGTTAACAGCATCACAGCCGTGTCTGCGCGCAGAGCGTTCGAAATGAGTTGCCGGCTTGAGCTGTGGTAAGGCAAGTTGATAGCATACTTAATCAATGTTGAACCGGTCGTAAACCTCCCTCACATTACAGAAACCTGCCTACGCCGCCCATCTCATCAAGGACCGCAAATAAGTGTGTGACAAGGTGTCGATGTATCAAGACCAATAACAACAGCATTGGAATCTGACATATGAAACGGGATGCCCTGATGAACTTTATAAGTCAAAATGTTGAATCTTGATCATGGTGATCAAGTCACGATAACATAGTCTATAACATAATTTGAACAAAGAAAACAATGAAAGAAAAGTCCGCCCATATGCCACCACGTAAAAGACAAATTACAAATCTGATGAGACTATCACCCCTCTAAGATTGGGTGATACACTATATTTTTGGTAGACAATTCATCCTGATCCAAAGCAATACATACGTGAACGTTAGTGGCCAAAGTACAGCGCAAAAGCGCAACATATAGTTGGCCATGAGTGAATACCGGATTGGGTAATAAGACGGTCACCCTTTGCAAACTCTGGCCTTGACTCTTGTTGATGGTCATGCAGAAAGCCGGAACAACCGGGAATTGCAACCGATAAAAGGGGATCGGGCAATTCTCATTCCCTTCATGATGCAGCCTCATCCTGGGAAGACTTATTGAAGTCCCAATAGATTCGCCAGTCAAAATGCGGCATTGTAGAGCATTGGCAGCGTAATCCGTAATCAATAACCTCGTACCGTTGCACAATCCACCCGCCAATTGCAAATTTCGCAAGACCATCACGGACGCCGCAACCTTGAGACGCATTTCGTGAGATGAGAAACCGGGAAAATCAAACGTGTTTAAGACGTCAACGGTTACAGGATTGCAAAAAGATTCGTCCATCAGATCAACTGAAGTGGAAAATTGATATTCCCCAGGCAAAGAGTCCATTACGTATTCATTTATCATTGACATTGTTGAGTTGAGAGGCGTTATTACACAACGGCTTGAGTATAAGTCTGTTAAATCAGGCCAGTTCCGGCTTGTGACTAAGTCGCCTGCTCCACCGTACTCCGTATCAACTAAGTCTGGGTCAAACACCAAAGGTGGACGGACAACTGAAACGTTGCAGTGCATCAGGTCCAGCACTTGACCGTAATCTGTCTGCAATCGACCTGACCCTAAATCCAATAACCAGGCAGCAAAGATTTTGTTGGTAGGGTCGGCTTGAGCGCTATTGCCTCCTAGACAAATGTTCAGCGTCAATGCAAACCGAGTGATGTGTGACCACAAAAATGACGCCTTTAAACTTTCAGCTGCTTGAGCCATCAGGTTCGCTCGCCTGACAATGGGGAGTGTTTGCCGGAAATCACCAGCAAACAGAACTACTTTACCTCCAAAGGGTAAGTCAATCCCGGTTATATCGGCCTGATTGTTCGATCAACACATTCAATAGCGTGCTTGTGTTGCATTGCGACCTCATCCCAGACAATAAAACGAATATTTTGAAGTTTCCGACCCACGTGATCCTTACTCAAAACAGGGCACATTGATTCTTCATCAACAATGATCGGGATTTTGAAAGCACTATGAGCTGTTCGACCGTTCAAGAGCAGCAGAGATGCAATCCCCGCTGCAGACACCGCTTCGAAAGGGATGAGATTGCCATTGCAGTAGTGCAGAATACAATTTAGGACAAAAGTCTTGCCAGTACCGCCCGGACCATCCAGAAAAGCCATGTAAGGCGTACCATTGTTCACTGCTTCCATGATCGGTCTAATGACGGACCTCTGCTCGACAGTCAACAATTGGAGCATTGCATCGTACTTGCGAATGCTCTCCTGGGGATAAACAATATTGCTTTGATCGGTCCTGTCAACATCTGGAAGGTTTAACTCAAAAAGGAGCGCATGATCGACGGCTCAAACGCCCACAGTCTCCAGGGACGATTCCATTGATACAATGATTTTCTCGAGTTGAAACAATGCATAATTGTGGACATGCTGAGGCGATGGCTTGAAATGTGGGTTCAAACGTTTGAGCTGATGCTCACAGTCGTCTGAGAGGTTATCAATGTGTTGTGACCATAATTCGTCCGGGTTAGCAGGCGAACTGTGGCACAAAATAATTGCTAACATGCGCCTGAGCTGGTGCCCGGTTTTCCACACTGCAGCTTTGCAAAGGCTCCGATGATAATGTTGATCGCTTAATAGAGGTCCCAGCTTGTCAGCAGCTTCACGATACGTCAGCAACGTAACCCCATCAATGGTCCTGAGGTCTTGGCAAGAAGTTGGACCCCGAATGTGAGACAGCAATAACCGAAGGTAATAAAGATTGCCTCTCTTGATATTGGCAAAGTAAAGTACACCCTCCCCACCGCAATTGCTCCGTTCTTCCGAGTAGTTAATGACTTGGTCTTCTGATCCCACACGAAATGTTTTGGCACCTCCTGATACTTTAATGACCAAATGGTTTTGTTTGATTGGCGCAGTTTAGCGTTCTCCTTACAAAGCCTGAAAAACTCGGTCAGGGTGGTTCGTGCGGCTCGTCCGGTTTCAATCGCTCTTCGCAACCCATCCTCATTTTGGAAGTGGACCGTTTGATTATCCTCGGTATGTAGAGCCAAGCGTTGGACTGGTGGGTATCGCCCCACAATCGCGTACTTAAGCAGCCGCCAAATAGCTGAAGCAATCCGTTAGTCCATGCAACTCCAAACCACACACAGATCAAGAGCTTACCTTCAGGGGCACTGATGAAACGTGCATTAAGGTATGCCAGTATTTCATCTGGGGTCTCGTCGCCTTCAAGTTGAGCCATGGTTCTGTCGTGCCCTTTTAGTATGTACTTGAACAGGTACTTGATAGCTCTGATGCTGGCTGCCACTTCTACGTTGATGTGACACTTATACTTAAGGAGCAAAAATCAATTATAGGGTACAACACTGCCGTTATCGTACTCCACTGAACCTTTGATAAAATGCCTGCCATTATCCGGTCGCTTGTAAGTGGGGTAAGAGTCATCAGCCAAAGATGTGGTCTCAATCAGAGGCCTTGGGAATCCGCAAGTACACTCTGAGCCATTCCAACACGGGAACTTGCAACATGGGCCGTGTAGCATGTGTTGGGTAACCAAGTCGTACAATTGTGACTCGGGTTGAGGGTCAGGTAATTGAGCCGAAATCAGGCAATCCACGTCCTCCGTCGTTACTGGTCTTGATTTACCGTCCAAAAAGAGAATGAGATGACAATGCGGCAGGCCTCTTTTCTGGAATTCAATTGTATAGACGTATGCAACCACCACCCCAAGCCTGTCCCGTTTGATCAGATCATCGAGCAAACAATGAAGTTTGATATAAAACACTCGAGCCACCAGGTCAGGCCTATCATCAGACGTTTGACCATCTTCTAACTCATCCATTATCTCGGTCCATTTGGGATTCGCTGTCATCGTGATGAAAAGACTGGGATTACCATACTCCGCGACCAAGCTCATTGAGTCCTGGTACAGCTTTTGCAGATGCCTAGGCCCTCCAATGAAGCTCAAAGGAAGAACAACCCTGCGCCCCACGATTTTGTCCTTAGTCTCGTTTCCTAACGCCTCGATGGCACCATGGTACATTTCGGCACGAATCTCGTTCTGGTGGAAACGCAGATATTGAAGTCGGGAATGCTCAACGCATATATACATGTCGACGGCAAACTCTTGGAATAAGCGACCCGAGGCCAATATAACAGAGTAAGATGGTCGCTTGAATAGTAAATAAGCAAACCAATCCAGGTTCGTCACGTCGCCCTCAGGGTCTATCAAAATGTCATCAGTCAGTAACAGATCGTAGCAGCTAAAAATAAAACAACTTACTGCTAGGGGTTGGATTTTTAAAGCACTTGTGCCACATTTGCAAGCCGTATAAGAAAAGAAGCGGGTATTGAAGCGCGAAGTATCCGGTGTGGAGGTCAGAAATCCGCTGGCGCCGACCTGATTTCCTGACCAAAATGATGTCTCTCTGCCTCTTCCCAACATTTCCATCACCGTCAACAATCGCCGCAACCTCATTCGCAGTTGGCAAGTTGTAACAACGATGGTCGGCACCTGGAGCAACCACCGTCTTGATCCGTAGGGTTTTAACAACTCGACTATTACATATTGCACTTGCGGACTTAAATAATTTCGCATATGGATTGTGCCGGTACATAAATTCCTGGAATTGATAAAGGATATTGGGGTCCAGGTCCAACCCAGACCGTTCGACTCGGAGACGTGCTTCTTCATGACCTCCAGTACCATAAGTGAAGATTTGAGCGAAACCAGGCTCACCCTCCTTGAGAGGCATCAGGGAAGGGATATTATGAGATAGTTGCCCATTAATACGAAATACATAATGCCCAGCCTGGCCCAAGACGTTGGAATCGAGCGATACACCAAGAGAGGTGAATGACAGTGCATTGTTGCACTTCTGAATCTTTTGGCAGAAATTGATTGATCCTGTAGAACCAACTCAATCAGTGTTGCACTAAAATTTGCAGATGTAACTGGTAATACTCACGATTATCGTTCCCTTTAAGCAAATCACGGAAAAAGCCAGGCACTGGCTCATCGACCAAGTCAGGGAAATACCTCACAGGTAAATCAACATCTCCATGCCGGCAGCAATTATTAAACGTTGCATGCTCAAGGTTACAATCCTTCAGTCAACGTTCGAGTTTCCATCTAAATGCCCCACAGCCTTGGCATTGATTGGATTGAGGACCGAGGCTGAATGGCAATTCAGCACGCAACCGGTGTAATAGGTTTGCTTCACTCGCAAACGCTTCTTTCCGTATCGCTGGCCCTTTTGCGGCTCTTCTTGGCGGCATTGATAATATATGAATGATAGTAAATCAACTGCAAAAATTTAGTCAAGACTGAACGGGCAGTAAGATGATTTGCACTGACTGTGATGAAGGCAATCAGGCCACCAGGCTGGTGTTTGCAGGCTATTTGTCCACCAACACCTGCCTGCTGAAAACATCTTCAACCGAGACCTGTCATGCATGCGCGTAGTCAAAGTCGCCAGACATAATTGCCCGCCACCACGGAAACAGGCCAATCGGAAGAATGAGGCACAGAGTTGCAAGCGGCTTTCATGCCTAAACCCCTGTATCAAAGACCGGATGTGTGTGATTTGTGGGATGGACAGAATGAGCCGTGAATAACACACCCCATGCCAAACCGTGACGTATGCGGTGTTCACACTACACCAAATGTAATCTTTACCGGGCGGTAAAGAAAACTACTGACATAGAAAAGTCCTGAGGCAACCAGAACAGAGCTAAAAATCTGAAAAGATATGCACCTTGTTCCTAGATGTTGGGGCGTCATGATGAGTATTTTTTTGTATTTTACACGCAGATATTGGTTAATGTACTAACAATAAAGGCTGAAAATCATCAAAAACCACCTGTGTGCACCTGAAAGCACCAATTCTATTGGACAATACTGTCACCTGTATCATCCAATGTCATTGGAATACACCCTAATAGAAAGTCTTAGAAACATAGTTGCTTCTATGGTGGAATATAAATTTCTCTAAGTCCCATTTTTATAAGGGGGGGGCCTTGCCCCCCCGCACGCACCAAAGCTACATCTCACTACCCAAGCAAATAATCTTACTACCCAAGTACCAAACTTACTACCTGAGTAGAAAACTTACTACTCAAGTGAAAATTTTGTCAAAAACTCACTACTCAAGTCAATATCTTACTACTCAACTCAATATCTTACTACTCAATACCATATCTTACTACTCAATACCATAAATTACCACTCAATACAATAAACTTACCACCTAAGTAGAAAACTTACTACCCAAGTAATCAACATTGTCTAAAACTCACTACTCGAGTCAATATCTTACCAGTCAACTCAATATCTTCATACTAAACACAATATCTTACTACCCAACTCAATATCTTACTACACCACCAGGTCCAAACCTCAAAACTCGAGTCAAATTCTCACTACGTAAGGTCAAGTCTTACTACTAAAGTCAACAACTCACTACTCGAGTTTAAACATTACAGTACCTCACTACCCCAGCAAAACTCACTAGCTTCCTCTCAATTTCTCATTACCACACACCAAGATTACGACGGAACAAGATCACGGCTCAAAGGCTCCACCACACAGTGTCAGCTCTCGAAACATAATCTTATCTCCTCAGCCTTTCACCATTGGACAGGAAGTCTTACACGTACGCAAGTGTTACTGCCTCACGATACAACTCTTACCCATCTTATCTAACTGCCATCCTCTCATCACCACATTGCAGCACATCATCCACAATGATGCGATCCGGCCGTCAAAGGAATGACAAGAACTCCTTGCCCACTCCCACAACCACCGTTCAAAAACAACGATTAGCTCAAAGCCAATCTAACCCAGTCCACACAAACCGCCCCAACAAGCGAGCACATTTTGACAACGACGACGACATGGATTTCGAGGACGAAGACGACGACCTTGATAACGACCTCACTGAAGCTACACCCGATTCCACTGACACCGATTCATTGATAACCCCCAACCTAACAAACTATCACGAACTTGGCATGCAATGGGGTCCTTCGCGAGCCGAAAAGCACCTCGCCGACCTCAAGCTACACAAGAACAACCAAATGTCAGGCATGGGGCTCTATGAGGCACAAGCCCTCCAATCGCAATACGAGTTAGATAAAACAATGCTATGCATTGTCTTGAAGGTCAGCAGAAGAGTCATGGACGACGCGCTGTAAGTACGGTTATCTCATCTCATAATGTGATTGGTTTTTGAATTTCAAGACACTGATTTGTTTTCTTACACCCCACCCAGGTTAGAAGGCCCCCTCGCACGCGAGCCAAACATGTATAACAATTATCAAACATATAGTAAGGTTGCCACCTTGACTTCCAGTAAGTTACGACACAGACACAAATGTACAGTAATCAACGCTTAACTCTCTACGTTTGCAATGTAGTGCCACCCAAGGGAGTTTCCGAAGGCTTTAGCGAACGCAATAAGATTGTAGGTTCAACTTGGTCAACATACGTTGATGAAGAGCAAGATGTCTTTACCCCCAGGCTCTTTGAGCGCCTCTGCGTAGCAACCAGTGAGGCGTATGCACTCACCACAACTCCGCTTGGGATCTCAGCTTCGGTCGCTGTTCAAGAAGCAACCCCTGATACCCGTCCTTCCGATCTCGAACCACTGACCCAGGAGGAACTCGAAACCTACGTACCAATATTCGAACGCTTGGTTAATTTACAAAAAGTTTTGCGTGACCTCCACCAGGGACGACTTTGGAGACACAGCGGCAAATCAACCAACCGGTCATCTGAGCTGCTAATGAGGCGCGAAATTAGTAAGATCATTCGTCAGGTAAGTCATTACTCTTTACCTACAATCATCACATAACTAACTTGCTTCATCCTTCCAGCTTAATGTATTGGTGCATCATTTCAACTTACAATTCCACCTGATGATTGCATGTTGGAACCCGGGCACCTCCAACGCCCGAGCCCTCTACCAGTCTGAGCATACATCATGTGAAAGATGGGTTTGGCTACAACAGAAAAAGCATCTTCTGGAGTGTTTTACCTTCGAATCTACCAAGGCGCCGGGGCATCTCCGAGCGCAACATGGTGACCCCAAGCCGCAAACAGAATCCGCAGCCCGACAAGCTGCAAAGCGATCCGAACTAGCGACGTCCCTAAATGATCTAATAGGTAAGTTTCTGTCTTGCACATACTTCAAACGTGGCTGACCACATATACCTTTGACCAGCAGCTCCTTACCTTACCGGTGGGTATAAGGGCAAAGGAGATGCTCACCCCAAGTGTTCGAATTTGGGTGAAGCTTTTGCCAAGAAGAATTTCCAAGGCAACGTGGCTCTTGGCTTTCACTGTACCTCTGACAGCCAGGTGACCGACGAGATGATATCGAAGGGTCCCGGCTGTCTTACCAATGACGAAGTGGAAGCGTGGCTCAAAGATATTGAATCAAACAATTACACTATTATCAAGGTGGAGAACACCAAGACAAAGAAACGTAAGACCAAGAAACGTGAAAAAAACGACCAATTAACTGCTGCAGAGGCCGCCCTAGATGACGAGGAAACAATACCCGAGAAAGAGTTGCAGCCGACCTCTTTGAAGAGCAAATCCCGACCCGCAGTTCTTGACGATCAAAGCCTAGATCCAAGCCTAGAGGAGCTGTAGCTGACCAGATCCGCTGCAGATGAGTAGATGGTACTTATTGAGTAGATCTTCACATCTTAGCAAGCAGCTTTTGACCTGCTCAAAGTGGAGGTTGGGAGTTAATGAAGGAAGTGTCAGCTGACACTTCCCTCATTATTTTTCAACCCTCCTCACAGATCGACCCTTTTTTTAACGTCTTTTCCCATTTCTTCACTATTACAACCTTGATCATAAAAACTTGACAGGGTTTTCCTCACAAGAAATATCAGTTTTGTTATCTTCCAAGTTTGATCAGTTTTTTTATTTTCATAATTGTTCAGTTTTGATTTGACGTATTTAAAAATTACCGCAATATTCAAACAGTGCAATAGGCAAGCAGTGCTGAGCCGCAAAAAGAGACTCCGGTCACTATGTCCCAACATTTCATGTGTAAAGATTGAGATTTCACCAACTGTTGAGTTTCTACGGTTCGGTACTATCCGCGGTACAGCTTACATAGGACCAACCTGTCATTGTTGGTTCTTTCATGGTTTTAAGACTTAACTCGTAAGTACATACTGGGATTTGGCAGTATGTTTCAGGCGTGCCCCAGCCACTTGAAAATCTCTGACACCACATCCATACACCCACCATTTTGGATCTCAATAATATCTTCGACAAGCAAACGTAATCTACCTCGAATCCATCGAGTCCACTTCGTATCTAGTTATACCTGATCCACCTTTGACCAAACCTCATTTAAATAACTTGATATCTCTAACGCTTCCATAGTAAGTTTTCAAATTGGTTTCAATTTTTTCCTGTTTCACCCCACCAAACTCAGGAAGCGATTAAATACAACCCGCACTCACCCTCACCCACTTCTTGCATGGGTCATGCTTCCCGACGGTTTTCCCAAACCGTAGATGTTCCTTTAATTCAACACGATGTGCTGACACATTCCCTTTTATCCATCCTATTCGGCGACAGACAAAACAACGAATCGACTTTGAATAGAGTTCTACCATTCAGCCTGATCCACCTTTAACATTCCAATCTCAACAACTTAACCCTATCCATACGACCCGGCCATAAACAAAACATTCGCAAACGGTGCCCACCCTTTGCATAGTAAGATTTCGAATTGTTTCAATTTGGTCCTCACCTACTCCTACTCCCCCCATCTCAGGAAGCGATAAGACACGTTTTAGCATGATGGAGTGGGTTTGCGCGGGTTGGCATAGATAGCCTCTGCAAAACTTGAAATACAACCCGCACTCCTACTTACCCACTTCTCGCATAGGTCTTGCTTCCAGACCTGTTTCTCCAACCGTAGATGTTTGTTCAATGATTTTTGTATGCTGACAGATTCCCTCTTATTCATACTATCCTATTCTTATTCATACTATCCGATTCATAACAGTCGAAATTATGACAACTAAAATGGATTCTGAATGGCCTACGCATAAGAGGACCAAATTCAACAGTCGCAACAGGTATTATTCACACATAAATGTTACTAGGGAAGAAGGTAACTAATTTTGTCATGCCTATTTGCTTCCACAGGGATCCGGACGACAAAAGTGAAGCTGGTGAGACCCACTTACCTGGAGTTACCTACCTATCAGACCTCCAAAGCGGTATCGATGCGAAGAGACAAAAGGGATTTACGGACAATGATGTAAGTAATAAATCGTCCCATGCAGAAATGTTACTCCGTCTCTGATAAATCTCTACAAATGTCTCTTAGCTTCCGAAGCCTTTTGCCATGGCGAAATCCTATGCTCATGTACCACATGAGTACCTGGCTCCCGATGGATTTCCGAAATCAGACTGTTGGCTGAAACCTGCATGCAAATTTGCTGTATTAAGCAAGGAGAATGCGAACGATGGCAAAGGAGGAGTAGTGTATGTCGACTCTTTCCTCATTTCAGCCAAAGTCTAAAATGATGAATATAACTTACTCTACTGGTCTTTTTCAGGCGAAGAGCACTGGACCGATATCGCGAACAGGGACTGCAGGATGTACCTGCTAACCCTCCTTTACACACTACCAAATTGCGGCGAACAGAAGGACCGTACATACTACCCCAGTCCTCCCATCTATTTGATTCAAAGTTAACATCTGTCCTCTCTCCCTTAGCCGACATGCTGCACGGGGCATCAAAAACCGGTCTGCAAGAACAACTGACCAGTTGGCCAACTCAGCTAACCGCTTAAACCAGAAGTACGATTGCCAGCGATATAGGCTTAATGACCCTGTTCTACCTTACAAAAACTACGACCGTTCAATGGAAATCATCCACAACTGCTACAAAATTGTCACTCACGGAAAAGGTCAATTTGTGGATAGGGACTCACATGATTTAATCTTTACCTACTCTTACGAAGATTTGGAATCATTAACACCGGACCAGCGGGACAAGCATCAACAAGACGTCTCCACCATTTTAATGTCAACTAAGCTGTTTAAGAGGCTACCGACCCCTAAACCATTGACTCATCCAAAGTTTACTAGTACTCCTGCAACTACGATGGCGAATACCATACCTGCAAGTGAGTCATAATTTATCAAGGACCAGCCGTGCGCATTCCATGTTTCAATGGCTAATGTACTCCCTTAATTTGGACAAGCTACCCCAGTTTGGTTACCTCGCAAAAACGATCCACCCTCTTCTCCTCTAACGTCTTTGCCCCCTTCGGAACCCGAGGTGAAAGACTGTCTCCATCAACCTCAGACAGCTATGCGTGATACTGTTGGCAAAGAATCCATCCATAACGTCCGGTCCTCGTCTCCTCTAACTTCGCTTCCTTCGTCCGATGCGGAAGATGTTGTCCCCGTAAATCCCAGGAAGCGTAAGGTCCAACCAGAAGCAAAGGATTTGAAAAGACCTAGCAGCTTGATTTCCAAGAAGAAGTTTTTGGACGGGGGAAAAAACGTTGCAAAGTTGATGAAGCCTAAGCGGACAATTACGAAAAAAATTTCTTTTGGCAAATCTGTTTTGAATAACAAGAAGCGTAAGCGATTGATAACAACAAATGGCGCTCTGATCCATGGTAGAATGCATTGTTTTGGCCAAACGGTTGGATATTCACGCAACATTCTCCTAGGGCCTTACCGCCCTTATAAAGGTTCATCTCGAACTTTATACCAAAAATTTCTAGATCGACTACCTGATTTTGGTGCACGTATTGGTGGGAGATTCAAAGGTTTTTGCGACGAAGGATTTCTCCTTTCTCGCCGGCTACTTAACACACTTCGTGCCCCTCCAATGACGGCTACGTCAAAGCTTCAACCATCTGGCCCGCTCGACTTTGCAGCCAACTTCGCATTTACCCTTGGGAATTTTTATAACAAGCCTCATACCGACAACGATAAAGGCAAGGTTTACTGTATATGGTACCCGATAGATAGTCTAAGTGGTCAGATTGTTACTGAATGCGAAGGCTTTGACCTTGAAGGCGGGTGGTTTATCTTCCCAGAATATCGAGTCGCTTTTAAATTTGGTGGTAAGTCTGCAGTTCAAATTGCATGGAACGGAAAATCTACTTTCCACCATACTCTGCCTTCTAAAGAAAGATTTGATTTGAACAAGCAAGGCAAGAAAGTACATTACACACGCCTTGGGTGTTCATATCAAATCACTCACAAGATGGCGAGAGCAAGTGTGAAGATTGGGACGGAAGAACAGTACAATCATACATCTAACTGTACGGAATGCGAGGTGTGTCAAAGTGACAAATCAAATTTCAAAAAGTGAAATTTCATTATCCCCGGGTCAGAAATT
Organism: Melampsora larici-populina 98AG31; assembly: GCF_000204055.1. NCBI lineage: Eukaryota > Fungi > Basidiomycota > Pucciniomycetes > Pucciniales > Melampsoraceae > Melampsora > Melampsora laricis-populina. Next base: position 171,792 of record NW_006768779.1, read on the forward strand.
GACAAAACTGGATTAAACATCAGATTCAACCCAAATACTGGTCTGAAACCTCCTGTATTTGGGATAAAACTATACTTTCTGCCAGTTTTTACCGGTTCCCAAACCACAACCCTGAATTTGACCGCTGAGTTGGCACTTTGGCACAAATGATACACAAAAATTTCAAAAATCAAATTTCAACACTACAAAATTCACATACTCGCAAAACAACTAAGCACAAAAGTGATTCTGTACCATAACTCCTTTGCACATCCACACAAGACAAGTTTACTGGTAGCATATTATCATGGAATGGACCCACTAGCCTTCTGGGTGATCTATTACGTCAGTTGATTGACTGCAGCTGCAGACTGGCGGAGTGGGTGGTCACAGGCCCTGGCCACCGCACAATTATGGTCAAACTTTAAAAGGTAGACTACCTAGCCTTAGGTGGTCCATCTCTCCAGGCGATCAACTGAAGAAATCTGTAGGTCCTGCCCTAGCCACTGCCTGCTTATGGTCAAACTTTAACAGAGAGACCACCTAGCCTTAGGTGGTCTATCTCTCCAGTCGATCGACTGAAGAAATCTTCAGCTTTAGACCTGGCCACCGCCAGCTTATGGTCGAACTTTAATAGACAGACCCCCTAGCCTTAGGTGGTCCATCTCTCCAGTCGATTGACTGGAGCCACAGATTGCCCCAGCCAATCAAATGGCCTCACCTGGAGCTCCAGTCGATCGACTGAAGCCACAGATTGCCCCAGCCAATCAACTGGCCTCACCAGAAGCTCCAGTCGGTCGACTGGAGCAGTCTGTGGCTCCAGCCAGTCAATTGGGGCCATCAGGAGCTCCAGTCGATTGACTGGAGCAGTCTGTGGCTCCAGCCAGTCAATTGGGGACATCAGGAGCTCCAGTCAATCGACTGGAACAGTCTGTGGCTCCAGCCAGTCAATTGGGGCCATCAGGAGCTCCAGTCGATCGACTGGAGCAGTCTGTGGCTCCAGCCAATCAACTGGGGCCATTGGGAGCTCCAGTCGATTGACTGGAGCATTCTGTGGCTCCAGCCAATCAACTGGGGCCATTGGGAGCTCCAGTAGATCGACTGGAGCAGTCTGTGGCTTCAGCCAATCAACTGGGGACATTGGGAGCTCCAGTCGATCGGCTGAAGCAGTCTGTGGCTCCAGAAAATTGACTGGAGAGATGGACCACCTAAGGCTAGGTGGTCTCTCTATCAAAGTTTGACCATAAGCAGGCAGTGGCCAGGGCGGGAGCTACAGATTTCTTCAGTCGATCGACTGGAGAGATGGACCACCTGAGGCTGAGAGATGTACCACCTAAGGCTAGGTGGTCTCTCTATTAAAGTTTGACCATAAGCTGGGAGTGGTCGGGGCAGGAGCAATCAACTGCAGATTTGAATTGAGGACCTTTTTTTAATTTCTCCATTAGACAATTTCAAAGCGGGTAAATCTGTTTAATTTCATTCTTTGCAAAGGTCCCCTTGACATTTACCATTCATATTCTTCAAACACATTATGATATTGAACTCATACTTTTTTTTTCCCTTTGTATGTATTTGTGTAATTAAATTTTGTTATCCTTTATGGGTGATTGATACACTGTTGGCCTGCAAACACAACTATTGGCTAATGCTTGTCTTCATACCCACCAGGAGCAAGTGCGCAATGCTGTGTCCACAACATGTCACATCACTTACTCAAACCACCATCTGGCCATCCTTGCTTGTATTCATATACATGTTATACAATCTGCAAACCACAAGCTGGCCCTGGATTAGTTTCCTATAATTTCAGAGTCGCAAGTGGAGGAGACTCATTGAAGCCCCAAGTTTCAAACATCCCATCCGTCAAGTGCATCCATCAAGGTATGCTTTCATCAATCTTCCGTAACTTTCATAGCTTCAGATTTTCATCTCATGTTGTGAGGGTGAAGGGGTAACAGACAGTGACTTGAGGATATGTGAACTCTTTAGGGGTAAGAATAGGTGACTGAGGGGAACCCCGACAACTGGTCTAGCCTCTTGATTCACATATCACCAAGTCCTGGGTGTTCCACTCCATTCTCATTATATGTGGATGATCATTCTGAAGCATTCCACATGAACTGCCCTTTGTTTTCCTCTTTCTGGAGCCAGGTTTTTGGGGTGAGATGTTATATCTCTCGGAGCAAGGTAACCCTAATCATGACTAACTCACTTATCTTAAACAGATGGCTAAGCACCCATCTGATGCCAAGAAGAAAAAGGAAGCTGTAAAGCGGGCTGCGCATAAGGCAGCTAGAGATGCTAAGTGTAAACAGGAGAAGAAAAAGGAGTTACAAGACACAAATTGTGAAGCTGTGCAAGTTCACACAAGAGAAACTGTCAGCTCTAGACTAAACATTAGAGGTAAAGTTGAGATATCAAGAGGTGAACTATGCGTACAAAATGTATTTCTTCAAGTTTGAAAGGTGATTTCTAAACTAGGGAGGAAATAGTTTTCAATTCTTTGTAAGGTAAACTGTTTAAACCTACAATCTTTACTTGTAGTTGTCTACTGTGCGGAAGAAGAACCTCTGCCAGTGTATCAATAAGTGCAGTCACTTATTAATCTGGCTAGGTAAACATGTACTAACATCTAAAATCTTTGAGTGACACTTCAGTGTTGGTTTGATAAGATACAACTTTATCAAAAGAATATAAGAAACTTAAGGAGCTTCATTTGAATAACTTATGGTTAAACAATCTGTGGTGTCCCAAGGAAAAAGAGCAAGATAACAAATGGAAGGAAAAGTGACTGTTTGATGACTGTGGTAAAGCTAAAGGAAATGACTACAAGTAGAGTTTTTTAAAGTATAACTATCAAGTTTTTGAGCTGGGTAGATTTGTTCAGTTGATTCCATTTTTAACGTAAAAAGTAAAATGAAAATGGGTTAGAAGGTGATAAGTTATTCTGGTCAACCAGACAAGCTGGCAAACACAAGTACAGAAAGAAAGTCAGTAGGCAGAAATTTTTGTTTTCACAATTAAACCTCAAGGTGAATGCTTGTACATGTCTGCTTCACAGGTACTTGTGCAGAGAATGAGGTGACAGATGATAGTGATGACAGCTGTACCGATTTTTGCAGATTTTCTATGGTTGGCTTGGAAGCAATGGAAGCGATGATAGCAGTAGATTTAAAGTGATGTGAATTTACAGTTACAGTTGACTTGTGTTAAAGAATCACTTTTGTGTTTGGTCGTTTTGCGAGTATGTGAATTTTGTAATGTTGAAACTTGATCTTTGAAATTTTTGTGTATTATTTGTGCCAAAGTGCCAACTCAGTGGTCAAATTTGGGGTTGTGGTTTGGAAACCGCTAAAAACTGGCAGAAAGTATGGTTTCCTCCCAAATACAGGGTGTTTCAGACCAGTATTTGAGTTGAATCTGGTGTTTAATCCAGTTTTGTCAGTTTCTGACTCGGGGATTCTGAAATTTTGATTTTTGAAATTTCAAGTTGTCACTTTGGCACATGTCGCATTCCGTATAACTGTGAGCGCGTAATATTGGATGTGGATGACCTATTAGAAATGAAAGATAGAAACTGGAAGAAATAAGAGGAATCGTTGTAAATAAAATTTTAATGTCTTTTTCCTAGGCTTTCTGACTACTATGTTGAATATGAAGTGGTGAACGCCACAAAATGTGGGAGCTTTTGGAAAAGCAATATAGCAATGACTTTTTTGTGATTTCTGTTTTCATGTTGATTACAATGACCTTGCAGCGACTAGACGTGGGAAGTGTGCCACAACATGATCTTTATGATTCTTTGCTCAAAAGAAATTATATAGTTTTGTGGTTTCTAAATCTACTACATCTCATTCTCATCATCGCCATTGCTCAGTTGACATTGATTCTGAATAGATCATAGTATGTTAATTAGGCATTCACTGGCATAGTATGTCATTGAAGGACATCAATTTGTCTTTCTGACTATGTTGAATATGAACTGGTGAGCGCCAAAATATGTGGGAGTTTTTGGCAATGTGAGATAGCAATGAATTTTTGTTATTTCTATTTGCATGTGAGTCACGATGATGCAAATAGATAGACGTGGGAAGTGTGCAACTTCATGATCTTTATGATTCTTTGCTCACAATAAATCTTATAGTTTTGTGTTTCCTAAATCTGCTACATCTCATTCTCATCATCGCCATCGCTCAGTTGACATTGATGCTGAATAGATCAAAGTATGTTAACTAGGGATTCACTGGCATGGTATGTCATTGAATGACATACCTTGATTCGACCAAAACCATCGCATTCATACTATACTACATCACATTTAGTAAAACATGGCTGTAACCTTGTTATCTTGGTCTTTCGAAGACCAAGAACGTTGGCCCCTTTGTCATTTAGTGCTTCCATCTTATCATCATCTCCTTTCTCATATATTTAGTGCTTCCATCTTATCATCATCTCCTTTCTCATATATATATTTAATTACTCCCTCTATTTAATTTTCAATCTGATCTTCCTTATTCTTGTTCCATGGTTGTACATTTTGTTTACTTTCACTCTTTTCATTACTTTTTGTGGAATAACCAATGGTCAATGGTCTTATCTTTGTTGATTCACCTATGGTCAATGGTCTTATAATTGACCATAGGTGTATGAATAATATGAACAATACATTGGACTTCATGCTCGATTGGACATATAGCGTTTAATCACTTGGAGTTTTTTGGCAAGGGGTGATGTTATGTTTACCCTGCGGGAGAAGGTGAGTAAGAAGATGTTCTTCCACATCACACGGCTTGCAAGAAGCGAGGAAGCATTCCCAGTTTGCGCGTTCATGGTCTTGCGGTGTAGCTTAAATGCTGGTGGTCAAGGTGCGAGGCATTCATGACCTTGCTTGCATTTCTCCAGGTTGGCCATCCATTATAATTCACAAGCCAAGCCTAGCCGTTCTTAAGGCACGTACGAATTGTGTCTAGACTTGTGCCTCTTGCTAATAGTCACACTTTACACCAAAGTGTCTAGATTTCTTTATCAGGCCTTTGGCTTATAGTCACACTTTACACCAAACCAGGTTAGTAATTGTTACGCATCTTTGACAGTGAAAACCTTAAAACAAATTTCATTATGACTAAATTGACTTTCAGTGCACTGAAAATCATTGGACTATTTCAAGCTGTTCAATGACTTTGGGGCCAACTGTTGTGACATGTTGAACATGTTTAACATTAAACGAAAGCCACGATTGATTTGACCTTGACCACTATAGGAGTGGAGATATGTTAAGGAGTGGCTTGTTAAGGAGTGGATAATCAACTAAGGAACGCTTGAGTTGATTAGCCACTCCTTAACATATGTCCACTTTTATAGTGCTCAAGGTCAAATCAATCGTGGCATAAAATCTTACTTGATGTAACTTTCACATCAAGTAAGATTTTATGCTTGATTGCCTTGGTTGATATATTAAGAATTGTTATGAGGGAGCCCATAAGTGTCATCTTCAGTGTCATCAATTGGCATTTGTAAAAGAAATAGATGTGGCATATAGGAAATCAGAATGAGATGACAATGCCAAAGTGAATCTGGAGAGACACCAATAAGAAAAAGAGGCGGCATATAAGAAATCATATTTAACAAAGGCCCATTCTTCCATTTACTGGCAAGAAGCTGCCCTAAACATATCAAACACATTGAAAAGGGGACACATTTTGGTTATATTTGCCTTTGTTAAATGGTCTTTCCTATACTGTCGACTTTTTATCTTTGATTACTTACTGTTATTGTCATAGCTCTCCACGATTGGTGAATCCTGCTTGGATAAATGTGCTTTCCTATCTGCTGCATCATTTACATTCGTGGAATTTGATCAAAGATTATGAAGAACAATCATAATGTTTAGCGATATATCTTACTTAATTCCTTATGCAAAGTAAGGTTTCGAAGGGCAGTGGGAATAAGGACGGTGAACATAATTCCATCCCTTGTTATCATCAGTGTTTGTCGTTGATGAGAATCGTTAGCTAGCATGCGCGATATAACTAAACGCCATGCCGATTTCACGGCGTTTAGTTATATTGACGTGGATTCTGTCGATCTAAGTACTCATTCAACACTTCTTATATCTCGGGCTCAACACTGGGATATAGAAAATGAAAGAGTTCGCCAAGTTTATTTTGTAGAGATTCGACATTTCGTCAAATCTCTACCAAATAAAAGAGTTCGCCAAGCTGACAGGTTGATGCTTAATGACTTTTCGTCAACTCTCTCCATTACATCATCACCTTCATAATGGTGCTATCACTATCGCAGGCTTTTTATGGTGTAATTGTTCCACCGTGACTTTTTCTTACTGAACCAGATTATGAAGAACATTCTCGATGTTTGACGACTTTTTCTACATCATCAAAAAGGTCCTTCAAAATTACAATCGCAGGGTTTTCATTGTCTCATTTTGCTTATCTTTAGTGAAAAAGTTTATGAACATAATATTTGTATTATCCTTATTGAGACAAAATATGAATGCAATCTTTACAAGTGGTATGCGAAATCTGAGGGCAATATTACGTAATATCAAAATACATTCTCCCAGTCTAGAATCATACCTTCATGTCCATCGATGCCGTCCTCTAACTCCATGTTACCAATGTCATTTGCCTCCTCATCTGCCCACTCTTGATGCTAGATGATTGGAAGCGCAAGTAAGTCGATTGCCGTTCCGGAAACACGAGCGCGCATATGTTGCCACCCTAGTACCAGCGTATTGTCATCTTCAGCCCTACCTTTGACGAAGTCGGCGGTAGATTCCACAACCTCCATCAAACCCCTATCCCAAAGCGCCCATAGGCGACATGTGCGTTTAGCCAGTCCAGAGTGGACTGAGTTCCACTCTGCCAACCGCACCCCGCCTACAAATTGAAAACAAATACAAAGAAAGAACATAGTGAAACATGATTTAATTTGATCGAGTTCTGCAAGTATAAGAATCTAATTACCAATGGCATCATTAGGCTTAGCCCTATCAACGCGCCCAACCAATCAACTGCCGGACCTCACGGCCCAAACGTCGAAGCTCTTCTTCCGAGGCATTATAATTGCAAAGGGCTACTATACCTTCCTTTGTACTCTGGCAAGAAGCCCAAGGCTCGTCGAGATGGTTGAGTGCTACCTCATCCCAAAAAGGATCTAGCATATCCATTGCCATAACTTCGTCCAGAGTAGGTTCCACCAGTCGCTGAGCAGGGCGGTAACGTCTATTGTATTTCCCAGCGTGCCTCAAGTACGTATCTAGTTTTTTCTGCAGTTGTACTCGTTTCTTCTTTCGTAGTTGTTTGTTCCGTGGCTGCTGGGTAGCACCTATAATATAGCCAGTGGTTTATGAGAAGCAATCAACATTGCAATGTTGAAAAAGAAGAAACATGAGGTACTTACCGGTTTTCCTTGCTGCGTCAGCCTTTTGTTGAATCGCATCAACTGCAGCCTCATACAAAAACCCTAGCGCCACCTGGACACTAAGAATCGCCTTAACCCTATTCGCTAACAGTTTCATTGATTGTGAGCGTTTGAAATCAAACACCAATGGGATAGTCTACAAGTCACTTACTTGTACCTTGTCGTGCTGTCAATAATTCAGCATTGCCGAGTTCATCCGCTAATTCTTGTACTTTGGTTTCAAGAGCAACCAGCGACGCTGGTAGATCCAAAAGTTCGTGACGCTGTTCGGCAGTTCGAATTGGGGCATTAGCAGCATTTATATCTGTGAGCTTTTGCCTGAGAGCAAGGAGGAATAAATTAGTATTTTGAACCCACAGTCTGAGCAGAAGACACACAAAAACCCTTGCCTTGCTTCCAAAAGATCCTCCTCTAGAGTGAGCAACACGCCAAGGCGTTCTCGTTTCTCCTTTGACTTGACGCTGATGGCTTTCAGCTGCAATGCACGCTGACGATCCCACTGTGTCTGAAAGTACTCCGCCGTATGCGCTGGGTTCTGCTGTAGATGTTTATTAAGCAATGCCTTACTTGTCAGTAGTTCTGATTGGTATTTTTTGGTTTGGCCAAGCATGAAGGACACTGTTGGGTAGATGCCATTGGTCGGCCTTCATTAGTTGATTACATTGTTCATCGTGGACCCGTAAGGAGATCAGTCAAAGGAGGTACTTGCCAGCTGTCTTTCGCAATTCCTCATTGCGATGGTAGGTCCACAGGTCGAGGCTGACCATACGGCGGTGCTTAGCAGCATACCGGAGCAGTCGTATCAGAGGGGATAACTTAAACCAGACACGCTCGAGACCCTCTCCATTACTTTTCCCCACCCTCCATTAAGGCAAGGGTTATATTCCAGCTGACAACCCCAATTATGGGCGTAAGCGTGGAACAGATCTGTTCCGATCTTGACCTGTTTAGCATAATTTTCATCCGTAAAGACATTGGACTACCAGATTGAAGTCATCGACATCAATTTACAAACTACTGAGATCAAGAGTAATGGAACTCATACCTTCTTAATGGTTTTGTCTAAATTACATCCTATATCGTATAGAATACCAAGGGTAGTCGTGCCATCGCGGTCCTTTTTGAGCAAGTCTAGCAACCACTCTATGAGTGCTAGTGCGTTATGATTTCTGGATATCATTTATGGTTAGCCAAGGAGAAATGAACCCTTGATCGAGAAGAACTTGCTTTTCGCCACTTTGAATAAGATTGATAAATTTCAGAATGTGGTCATGTCTACATGCCATACCCAACAATCCTGACTCATCCATATTTTTGAAATGCCCTCGTCCTCTCACATCGTTAGCTGTGGTGTGAGCTTCGGTACATGCGTCCTATGATGCGACCAAAGGCAATGTGAACCATAAGTCATTATCTGGTAAAACATATAATTAGGCACCTTACACCTTGGATATCTAAGTCAGGGATACCCTTCAAAAAACGTTCCTTCGCATCCACCAATTTCGGGTCAAGGAAAATTGAAGGTCGAGGAGGTAGCGATCCTGGTATTGGCACACTTGCGCGTGCATGTCTTTTATGCTGAAAGTTTCCATCGAGGCAAACCACAACATGTGGCTCCTCTGGCCTAAGTCGGCCGACCGGAGGTCCAAAGCATTTGGCACAGTTTGCCGCTAGCTTGTCGAGGTTCGATAGTTGGAGCTTTTGTTCTTCCAACTCTCGAATTTGGAGATTGATAGCCCAAAAGGCATCGATGGCCACCGTGAAAGGCTGTTGCCAATCTCGCGGCTATTAGATAAACACGTTTGTGTTAGTAACTTGGACATAAATAAGAATTCGGATAATATTGTGCTTACCAAACCATTAGATGTTAGTATTTCAGGACTGCTGTGGTTGAGCACGTCATCTAGTGCACCACAGTATCCTTCGGTTGGCACGGCAAATCGAACCCACTGAGAGTGGTGATGCACCATCAGACGCAGCGAGAACGCAGTGCGCGGCTGCGAGGGGGACGCAGCGAGGTAACCCATCTGCAGCAACCGTTGGGGGTCGGAAAGATCACAAGTTTTGCAAAATGACACTTTGATTTGGGTTCTGGCTGTGTTTGCAAATCAGATCCATTAGTATATGATTGATTTGCGTACTATTCGTACCAGTTTGAGTCAGGGCATCAAGTCCACCTAACTCACATAGAAGGTCAACTAGGTCAACATCTCGTTCAGTCTTCATCGTGCAGTTGCAGGGGGGGCGTAGGTTGGCATTCCAATTGAGCGGGTTTCCCCAATTCGACGTTTTCAACCTAGTTCGAAGGAAGGTGGGTAACATGATGGCGTACTGCCAAGTCCATTTCTTCTCGTGTGCCAGTTGATCTGCTAAGTGCGTTTCTCTTTGCAAGGCCGCTGACATCGGGTCGTCTGCATCTCCACCGACGTTCTCATGGGCTTCACCGGGCAAGAATCGATTCAGGTCAAGATTGTCTTCAGCGTCACCTGGCTCATCCAAAGCTTCGTCGGCAGCAGGTATATTTTCGGCGACCATATCATCTAATAGCGGTCGTGGTTGGTTTTCCTGTTTGAGCCTTCTGAGCATGGCAGCGTTTGAAGCCTCAGCATGCTCCAAATCACGCTTGCGGTGCTTCGCTAGTTGTTGTTGCAGGGGCGTACAAGGTTTGGGTTGCCTACTACGTTCATTTACCCCGCGGATGATACGACACGAAGTCATGATGGAACGAGGAAACGGTGTGTCAGCTTGTTTGCTAACAGGGGTTCCATCATGAAGGGACACTTATCTCAATGATATACCAAACGGGTGATTGATAAGCCAGCGCATTGGTAATGCACAAGAATTCCCAATTGGGAATTGAGTAAGCTGGTGGCAGATCGAAGGTCAGTTGCTGTGACTATAATGTGCTGTATTTTCCCAAATGGTAAATAAACTAACTTGTCCTGCCCAATTGGGATATTGATATTCCCAAACGGTACGTATATTGTGAATCCGCTGGAGACCAATAATCCAGTAGCTTCATGACCTTCGAGATGAGAGATCCAAGCATTTCTTGATGTCATAAATCGAATTGACTTGAGTAATTCAAGAGTAGAGAAATGTGAGATGTGAGTATTTCTTGAGTTCGTATTTCATGAGTGGTAAGTCGAGAATGGACATATCAGAGTATTATGTTTTTGATTGTATCCAGTTCGGGTCCCCGTCCATGTCGGGTCATGTACACATGACCCGGTGTACATGGTCCGAAATAGCGGACCATGTCAAATCAAGGACCAAGGCAAGTCCAGCTTGGGTCACAGGGCCCGATCCACATATCCCACTATAGCGGATATTGGGATATCCAAATATGTTACTCACATGTCAACTCAATAAGCTTAATACCCGATTTTATGAAGTTAAGCTGAGTAAGTTTCCAGATTACTGTTACAGCAGCACGAAGAAAGCAGAGGAGTTTGGCAAAAAGTGCATTGCTCGACTGTACATTGCTTAATACATTGCTCAGATCAGAAAATGAGAGAACTAATTAGAGAGATAAATGATAAAAGAGAATTAATCAAAGACAGAATTAACAAAACATTGAAATATTACAAGCATTGGATTCAAATATTCAATCGATGCTAATTGGTGGGCCATTTTTTTTCTTGCGCCGATTTTTATTAAGACTTTTCATATATTGGGCGTGTGATTCTATCGAATGTTGCCAAGCGTCGAGCCAGGATGAGGCCTCGGTTTTATGAAATCGTCTCCAGGTTGCGCAGACGCGTGGAGCTGGGAAGTTGGGTCGTGTGAAATCGAGCAGTAGAGAGACAAAGTGTTGGTTGGCCCAGGCAAGGACAATGGGAGGGTTCAGATTGTAGGGTGTGGAGTACGGGAAGACCATTTGACTATACGCGCCAGGTTTGTAGTACAACACCGGGCGGTTGAAGGTGTTTGCTATGATGCCACCCCAACTTGGCATGCCGAGCCAGTGCTGTTGCTCGTTGACGACGTTGGGTTTGCTGGTGAGAAGACGAGCCATGGCAGCACCTCGATTCTCAGGTAAGGGGCGGTCGTCTACCGTATTTGTAACTGTATCGGCCATACGTTGGCGTACACTAAGCCATTCATCCTGGGACTCGCCAATGGAAATGGCTATGGCTCGGAAGCCGCAATGCCCATCACCTTTCACTTCGCGGGCGTTGATCACGAACGGTTCCAGCCATTGGTGAATTTGGTACTTTTTCAGGAGGGCAGGCAGGTTGGGATTGATCAGAGTCGGCCTTTGTAGTAAATCAGCCTCGCGGGTACGTTTACGAGTGACCGGTCGACTGGCGATTGAAGACGGTGAAGTTTGAGTTAAGGTGATGGGTGTTATACCTACTTGGTGTGAGGGTGCCAAAGTCAAAGTTACTGGTTTGTGTGGTAATACTGCCGAGGGATTTGTTTTGGTATTGACTGGTTGTAATTCAATTGGTTCCGCTGTTTTGCCTTTGCTTTGCGTATCAAGTGAAGTCGTCGAAGATGGAACATCAGTCAGGGTCGGGTTTTTCGTATCGATTTGTTGTGGCGGCTCAAGTGTAGGCTGAGAGAGAATGAGGTCTTCGAAGTTGAAGGTGGAGGTGGTAAGTTCCGATGCACCACAGAACTCTTCAATCAGCCTATCAACCTAGGAGAAGACGTTCATGAGTATGATTGGACAGCCATTCGAACACCTAGATTTGATTACAATTGATTTCTTACTGAGTGCTGTTCCTGCAGGCCCAGGTCTAGCGATGAGTCTGAGTGGATCTGGGCCTTGTTGACTGATTCGTGGAGCAGGCTCTGGATAACGAAGAAAAAGGTCAGCTAGGGATACACTTTGCCTTTGTATAAAGCTTTGCTGCCTACCGCCTTAGGTGCTTTGGGTAAGAATGAGATCGGCAGTTTTCCTTCATCGGCAATGATGCGTTCGTTACCGATGATTGTCTGGATTTTCATTAGAACATCATGACGTCTATCTGAGGCGATAGCGCAGAGTTTTGCTCTGAGCTGTGAGATAGTAGTGTCGATCATCTGAAGGGACTTGAGCTCAGTCTTGATGGCATAGTTTGGCTGTGGAGGTGGAGTGACAAGGAGTGATTTGGCCATGTGTAAATGATTGTATGAGTTGTCTGGACAAGCTTGTTGAATTGATGTTGATGAGTCGTTCTCGAGAGTATTGTGGTTGTCATGAACTCCGTCAAGAGAGTCTTCATCATCAAGAGAGACTCCTGGAGCTAGTATAGGGAGATCCTTGGGGTCCTTGGGCTTCTTGCGAGGTTTGACATCCGGATCTGGCGGGTGATTGTGTCCAAGGTGGGTATGGATGAGAATCCACTTTGATGATGGTTCTTAAAGGTATCGGGTGCTGATTTTGAACGCACACCCGATACGAGCTGACTTGGTTGTTCCTACGAGACTTGGTTTTCCAGAGGGATAGCCTGATTGATAGCACTCATAGTGCGAGACTGCGCTGCTCTTGTGTTGTGAGTTGCCAATTCGCATACGATAGCCATGATCCGTGGCTGGGAATGCTGCCACGTAAGCGTCCATCTTCGATCACATCAGGTACCGGAAAGACGTACTCGTCCTGGTCCATTCGTACAATTGAGAGTAAATAAAGAGGGATTGAAGAATGTAAAATGTGATAGTTGACTGGATTTCGCTTTGTACGGTAATATGGATATGTTGGAAGGTCGGGTAGTGATATTTTGTTCAGTCGTAATCTTGGTGCGTGGGTGATGGGAAATTGAGAGGAAGGTAGTGAGAGTTCCGCTGGGGTAGTGAGTTGTTGACTTTAGTAGTAAGACTTGAACTTAGGTAGTAAGAATTTGCCTTGGGTTTTGAGATTTGGTCGTGGTGGAGTAGTAAGATATTGTATTGAGTAGTAAGATATTGAGTTGAGTAGTAAGATATTGACTTGAGTAGTGAGTTTTTGACAAAATTTTCACTTGAGTAGTAAGTTTTCTACTCAGGTAGTAAGTTTGGTACTTGGGTAGTAAGATTATTTACTTGGGTAGTGAGATGTAGCTTTGGTGCGTGCGGGGGGGCAAGGCACCTGTGGCTACCCGCCCCTTCGGATACTAGCCGATAGGAACTGGGTCATTCCTATTGGCGACAAGCCGAAGCCCCCCCTTCCGACACGCCGACGCGGCCGACGCGTCGGCCTCACATCGATAATAACACAAGTTCTTATATGGAAAATATCAATGTCCCCTATAAATCATTACCACATAAACATAGAATTAACATATTATTAACACATGTACACCTGCACACAAAATTATCCAACACCACAACATGTTACCTATGAAGCTTTCACACTTGTGTGATTACATGTCACACGCGTTGTGATGTATGTGCGTGGCAGGCTAGTATCACCGGTCCCGGAGCCCTTTTTTTTTTCTTTTTCTTCTTTTTTTCTTCTTTTTTTCCCCT
>NW_006768779.1:191764-192556 GCF_000204055.1 Melampsora larici-populina 98AG31
GGGGAGGAGTTGTAGAACACCCCGTCGGCACATCCGAATAGAAGATAACGGGTTGATTATATGTATTTGCGATCACACAAGAGCCACCAGGAAGTGGATACCAATGAGAACGAGGTACGTTTGTCTGTCCTGGATGCTCCACTATCGAGAGCATTCTATTGAGGCTTATCTTGCTTTGGCTTAGTTTGGATAAATTCTTCTTGTACCATTCACAATGTAGATGTATATGTGCAGCCATCTCCTTTCGGACAGCCACAGCATCCTCGACGGGGCGCCCAAGGGATACTGCTACAGCGGCAAATGTACATAGACCCTTCGCAGGTACATTGGTTGCATTCCGAATGAAGGGGTAAAGAACCCTGGGAAGAGTCGCTACAAAATCCCATCGCTGATGTATTCGTTAGTAAGAAGTGATGCAATGATCAAAGAAAGATAAACAGCACTCACTTCCAAAGCTATATCCTCGATGTCTTTTGGGATGCAGTCGCTGTTGGGATCCTTGGTTCCTAAAGGTGCAGCAATCGATTTCCAAGGCTAGTTAATACATTTGATATGTTTGAATGAGCTAGAATGATGTGGATAGCTAATACATAATTGAGAGCTTACCTTGTTATTGTTCTTCTTGGATCTCTTGGCGTTTGGTTCCTTCTAATTAGTAAGTGAGTTGAAGGCTGTGTAATTAGTAAGAGAAATTCACATTTAAGATCCACCACAGACTGACAGTAGATGTTTGACTGATTTCGTTCTAAGTAGGAAGTAAGTGAAGAAATGAATTAGTCAAAAGAGCAAAGA
>NW_006768779.1:192656-193517 GCF_000204055.1 Melampsora larici-populina 98AG31
TCGTGAAGACTGACGTATCAATCGGATCGGATCTTTGTTACTCTCACTACGAGTTGCTTGCTGATGAGGAATAATCTCTTTGGTGGATTTTGTGATAGGTGATTTTGACAAAACTTGACGAGTTTTTTTTGATGCCCGTAATCTAGCTGCGATCTCCTCATCCTCTTCATTATTCTCGACACTTGGAGTCTCTTGTCCAGTTTGATCAATATCTGGGAGTTCGTTGTTATGCTGAGCTGATTCATCCGGCTCAGCAGTTTCTTCTTCGTGAGAAGAAGGCTTAGAGGTGTGCCCGGTTTCGATGAGGTCGGTCTGGCGGATTGGGGAAGTTGTACTTGATGGGTTAAGTGGCTGTTGTACCAACAAAATGTCAGTATTTGTGAGTCTTGATATTGATTTCAAACATATCGAAATATCTTACTTCATTCCTTATTATACCTTTCTTGTTGAGTGCCTTAACTACCTCACACTCACGAAAGAATCGATCAAGGAGAAGGTCCTTGTCCGATTTGTCAAGGGTCTTCATATCGTCGAATAAGGCTTGAAATCGTTTGGGAAACTGAGAAGGTGTGGGATTTGTGGGATTTGAAGGTGGTGTGGGATCGGAGGTCGATTGATTGGGGGTTGCCAATTCTACAACCACTCGTTTGCGTTTTTTAGGCTTAGGTACAAAGGCATCGTTCGTTAGGTCAGGTAAAATCATGGGTTTGAAGTTTTCAACGGGGCCATGATCGTGGTTAGGATTCTCTTTAATGATGGTCAAAGTCCATTTGTCTGCATTGAGCTTAGAGGTGACTTGAAATGGACAGGTGGGAATGGTAAGCTCGGGGGTTAGGGCCTTGGCTGCAGGGTTCCGATCGT
>NW_006768779.1:194482-205771 GCF_000204055.1 Melampsora larici-populina 98AG31
GTACCTAAACGTGTCTTTGGGTATATCCTTTTTAGACCTTATTGACAAGTGGATCTTCAAAAGATTGGGTGAAAATCTCGACCTACACCAAAAGATTGGAATTTTATACCTCAACATAAAAGTAATTCCTATGAAGAAGGAAATGGATAAAGTACACAACCAAATTCATCAGTCAAATCACTTTGTTTTCAATGTTTATTTTGTTTTCTTGAAGAGTTTGAGTTTTTTTGCAATTTAAATTGGTTTTCACATTTTCATGATGATCATTTTGTTTGATCAAGAGTGTTATGAATTTCTTTCAAGATTGGTATTCAAGTAAAGCGCGAAAGCAGGTTTCTTCTTTTGCACACCATTCTTTCATTCAACTTATTTTAATCTTACATCAACTCTGAATTTCTTCAGATCATTATGAAGATTTTCAAAGTAAAGCCAGAAAAATGATGTGATTAATCCAAGGTTTTTATCCTGTGTTTTTCTTTGTTATTCCGGTGTGTTCTTTTTGAACCAGAATCAATAAAACAGATAGGAATTGATATAATAACAATAAAAAGATAGACGAGAGAAAGAGAAAAGTTACAACCATAATATGTATGCATGAAGAATCTGTCAGTAAATTAAAATCAAAGGATTTTGATTCAACAAATAAGAGTTCTTTGAAATGAATGAAGAAAGAACGAAGAAGACAAAAGAGAATTTCAAAGATGTCTTCGATTATTACTACCCAAATTAAATTTCTTTGAATTGAGGATTCTTGACGAGTAGCATAAGCTTAATCCGAAATATCATCAGCTAATCGATGAGACAAATGAATCCGATCCCAATCCCCTAAATGATGATCATCGTCTGATTTGTTTTGTTTGACAACATTGCATCTCATGTCTTCAACCCCAGAGAGGAAGTCCCGCTTGATCTACATGGTCAAAAAAAGAAGACAAAATCAAAATCAAAGTCAAAGAAAAGAAAAAGAAAAAAGGTCAAAAATCAACATGAAATAGATGTGATAGAAAGTTGATAGGATGACATACGTGTAATCGATGAAGCAATTAGTTTGAGGCGTCAGGGAAAATGTTGAGGAGGTGGGTGTTGAATGCCCATCGCAGATGAGTAAACGTTTGGTGAGGGGTTGCCAATAGCAGTGCTCAGCAGGCCGCGTCAGCCAGCTGATCTGAATGCATCTGTCTGTCACAGTCCACTGCACCGGCTGCGGGGACTGCGGCGCTGAAAAATATTTTTTCTTTGGGCCAGGGGTGCCATTCATTTTAGAAAAGGTAATATACAATCGGAATTTGGAAATGTGTTCCACCCACAAGTTTCCTTTATTTTTACCAACTCCAAATCCCAGTTCCTCTCCAAATCCGATTCACCCAAAATGACCGACTACCAAACCAATAACCAAATTGCGATCAGCGGTTTATCACGGTGTTACGAACTTTCACATCCTATCAAGCCTATTCAGCAGCCTTACGACCACATCAAACATCCATTCTTAAAACATGCTATTATGAACTATTACGCACAACACTGCGGTCCAAACGATCACCTCGATGAAGAGCAACTGTTGAGGTTCTGGTCGGGGTTTGACAGTGTTATAAAAGTAGGGTAGATCAGTGTCACTCCCTTCGAACAGCCTCATCATTTACTAACCAGAGTTTCATCACAGGTTATGCAGTCCCAAATCACTTACCAATTTCATAACACACGTTGGATGATCTCAAAAAAGAATCGATTGCTTAAGGCTATGAAGGTGAAACACATTAGAAGTGGATCAGAAAAAGATGATACCTTGGTACGATGTAAACTCTAGATATTAAGCCCAGTGAGTAGTTTCCGATCCCAGTTGATCCGTTGATTCGGCCGTTGGCTTACTTTCCTTGAATATTCGATACCGATTAATAGAAGTCAAAGATTGATCCGGTGCTTACTTGCTTTTAATATGGGTATTACAAGGTTACTTAACTTGTGTTAGAACAAATTTCTTTGGTTTTATTACATCACCTCCACATTGGAATTAGATTAACCAACCCTTAGATTTAGTTGCGGTCTTTTTGTATTCTAATTTCGTTGTGCACCCTTTATGCCACCCTTCAGAGTAATGATCAGGTGTTTTATTTGATTACACGTGAGATACAAAAAGGCTATTGCAGTGAGTTACCCATTAAATTTATATCTGAATGAAAGAGACATGTGCATGAGGATATATCTACATAATGAGACATTTCACATGATGCAAATTGACCAAATACCCGTAAAACTGATCTCAAATGATGGAAATTGACCAAAGACCCGTAAATGCTGATTGGAAGATATCAGTGATTGAAGTAATACGTGCATCTAACATACCGAAAGGTGAAAATAGACCAAAAACTCGTAAAAGCTGGTGGCAAGATATATATGTGAATGAAGATATATGTGCTGTGCATGTTTCATACTAGTTTATGGTAGAAATTGACCAAAAACCCCTAAAAGCTGGTTGCAAGATATACATATGTGATAGGTTTGGCAAAGTGAACAAGGCTGATTTCCAATATGCACTTAATTTTAGGTTAGTGCGCAAACTGCAAAAGTTGTGGTGTAATCATTCCTTTGAAAAGAGCTATGCGTGTTACTAGGTCAAGATATGATCATACTCAATTTAACAAAGATAACCTGTTCCGGAATATGTGAAAGGTTTGTCATAAGTTAAATGAACATGCCTGATTTCAAAAATACACTCACTTTTTGTGTAGTGCGCAAAGTGCAAAAGTTGTGGGGCACCTTGCTTTGGGAATCAGGTATGCGTGTTACTAGGTCGAAATATACAATTTGCCAAACACAACTTGTTCCGGATTATGTAAAAGGTTCGTCATAAGTTAAATGAACATGCCTGATTCCAAAAATACACTCACTTTTTGTGTGGTGCGCAAAGTGCAAAAGATGTGGGGCAACCTTACTTTGGGAATCAGGTATGCATGTTACTAGGTTGAAATATGATGATACTCAATTTAACAAAGATAACCTGTTCCGGAATATGTGAAAGGTTTGTCATAGGGTAAATGAACATGCCTGATTCCAAAAATACACTCACTTTTTGTGTGGTGCATAAAGTGCAAAAGATGTGGGGCAACCTTACTTTGGGAATCAGGCATGCGTGTTACTAGGTCGAAATATGATGATACTCAATGTACCAAAGATAACCTGTTCCGGAATATGTGAAAGGTTTGTCATAAGTTAAATGAACATGCCTGATTCCAAAAATACACTCACATTTTGTGTGGTGCATAATGTGCAAAAGTTGTGGGGCAACCTTACTTTGGGAATCAGGTATGCATGTTACTAGGTTGAAATATGATGATACTCAATGTACCAAAGATAACCTGTTCCGGAATATGTGAAAGGTTTGTCATAAGTTAAATGAACATGCCTGATTCCAAAAATACACTCACATTTTGTGTGGTGCATAATGTGCAAAAGTTGTGGGGCAACCTTACTTTGGGAATCAGGCATGCGTGTTACTAGGTCAAGATATGATGATACTCAATGTACCAAAGATAACGTGATCCGGAATATGTGAAAGGTTTGTCATAGGGTAAATGAACATGCCTGATTCCACAAATACACTCACTTTTTGTGTGGTGCGTAAAGTGCAAAAGTTGTGGTGTAAACAAGGATTGGATTTCAGGTATGTGTGTGTTACTAGGTCGAAATATACAATTTGCCAAACACAACTTGTTCCGGATTATGTAAAAGGTTTGTCATAGGGTAAATGAACATGCCTGATTCCAAAAATACACTCACTTTTTGTGTGGTGCGTAAAGTGCAAAAGTTGTGGTGTAAACAAGGATTTGATTTCAGGTATGTGTGTTACTAGGTCGAAATATACAATTTGCCAAACACAACTTGTTCCGGATTATGTAAAAGGTTTGTCATAGGGTAAATGAACATGCCTGATTCCAAAAATACACTCACTTTTTGTGTGGTGCGTAAAGTGCAAAAGTTGTGGTGTAAACAAGGATTTGATTTCAGGTATGTGTGTTACTAGGTCAAAATATACAATTTGCCAAACACAACTTGTTCCAGCTTATGTGAATGGTGTGTCATAGGGTAAATGATAATTACATATATACACCTACATGTTGGCTGGTGTGAAAACAAACAGATCAAGCTTAATGGGAACTTGATATAGTTCCTCAAGCATCACAATGTGTGATACTTGAACGGAGCTTCTTGGTCCCTAGTGTGGAACTTTGAAACTTATTCCCTTATCAAATTCACTACAAGATCAAAGTAGTTAGTTGAGACCACTTTGACTACATATAAAAAGATTTATATATTAATATTTTTGGCTCATTCAATATCAAATTCATATAAAAGTTTTTCATATTAATATTTTTAATATGAAAAACTTTTAAAATCACAAGATTTATATATTAATATTTTTGGCTCATTCAATATCAAATTCATATAAAAGTTTTTCATATTAATATTTTTAATATGAAAAACTTTTAAAATCACTACAAGATCAAAGTAGTTAGTTGAGAATATGAAGACTACATATAAAAACATTTATATATGTGTGTTTTAAACAGACAAATCACAATTGTGTAATGTTGAGTCACACAATTGTGATTCACATGGACATTTGGGTGACTGAGCATCACACAATTGTGATTGTGAGGATCAAGTTGTGATTCTAAGTCACAAATGTGTGATTGATTGACACATTTGTGTTTCTCGATCACACCTCGAAGGTTTCATATAGATGTGACTGGGGTGTGATTGTCAGTCACAAAGGTGTGACTGACAATCACAACTTAGTCACATCTATATGAAGACTACATATACAAAAGAAAGATTTATATATTAAAATTTTTGGCTCATTCAATATTAAATTCACTACAAGATCAAAGTGGTTAGTTGATAATATGAAGACTACATATAAAAAGATTTATATATTGATATATTTGGCTCATTCAATATCACCCAATCCAGTCCATTCCTCATCTTCATCCATTTCGTCATCAATAGGTAAATCTTGCGTGTTAGTAACCTCTTCATCTATATTCATTCTGTTATCATCATCATCTTCCTCATCTGTGTCCATCTTTTCTAACTTGAAAAGATTAGCCTTGACATCATCCAGCCACAAAGATCTGCGACTATTCATAGCATTGAATCCTAGCTTCAAAGTTTCATGTGGCAGTTTAGAAGCATGCATCTGGATTATTTTGATGTTGTATTTGTCGAGTAAGATGGCTTCTGGATCAGGTCCTCGTGGAAAACCGACTTCGTATCCAAGTAAACCCTCTGATTATTTCAGAAACAAATCAGCATAAGAAAATAGACGAGATAAGGGCTTGAACTTACTCATACATGTTCGCAACGCAAGAGCAAGGTCAGACTTCACTTTATCTCCAGGATCAGTCTTTTGCGCCTTCTCCGTTAAGATACCATTAGTACCAATGGTTTCAGCTACAATTTCCCCGACAGAAAGGCCTTGCGCCCTGGCGGCAAACATTGAAGAGAAATTACACTTCTTATTGACATACTTCTCCATTTCTTCTATCGATGTATACTCTCTACACCAGCCTCTTGAAGAAGAGCAAACCTCAGTCAAACTGTGTTTGCTACATGCCAGAAGGTAGTAGTCAAAGCCCATGTTGTTCTACTCATCCTCAATCTGTAAAACAGACAAGACGGAACAGCGAAACCCAGCCAGGGAAGTTCATTAAGTATCACCTAAATCGAATAGATTATGGAAATACGTACCTGGTTTTGAAGCCGTTCGATAGTTTTAAGTGACTGACGGTTGTAATCAGGCAAAGAGGGACCAGAGGCCACACGTTTAGAAGCCTTTGAATATTCCTTAGCAACCTTTTCCTTCCAAACTATCTGATCATATAAAGCCTGTAATGCTTCACGTTCCCCAGGCTCAAAGATGATTGGATCCTTTTTCGCATCTTCATCGGTATCGACTTTCTTACCATGTTGTGAATAATGCAGACCAGATAGGGCATGAAAAACCGGAGGGGAAAATACCTCTTTATGTTCTATAGGAAGACGAGTCCATATATCGCCAAGTAACTTATTTCGAGACGCTAAGACACCTTTCTGGCCCCACTTACGTGGCACTAGCAATGAATCGTCAATATCATTACACAGGTAATGTATAACTGTAAGAGTGAGAAAACTCACTTCGCTTTCGGTGTTTTTCAATCTCCTTCCCAAACTTCAACCAAATTTGATAACCGCTTGGTCGTCGGCGACCACCAAGTTCCCCCCTGTGAAATAAATAAATCAGTCAACTGACCTGAGCTAGAAATCAAATCATAAACGAAATAGCACTTACAATGCTTTGTTCAATGTAAAAGTACTGACATTACCCATGATTGCAAGCATCGACTTATGTTGCTTGTAAAGGTTTTGAATTGCGCGAGCTTCAGTTAAAATCTTAGGGGGTACCGCCGTACGCTTCTTCTTTTGCAATCGGTCTTGGACAGCTATCCGGGCTGGAGGCCAGTCATCAACTAGCTGTTTATAGTTATCAATAGTAGGTAGGATTGTTTCAGCTTCTTCCTCCAATTGAACGTTTGAGGAACGCAGAGCTCGTCGGGTGTTGGTTCCAGTAGGTAGGTCCGTTTCAGCTTCATCCTGTGGTTGAACAATTAATGAATGCAGAGGGCGTCGGGTGTTTGTTCGAGTGGGTTCTGGGACTTCTTCAGGATCTTCTTCCTCCAGGGAGGTTTGCCTCGCGAGTCGTGCCATTACTGTATCTCCAAGTGAAAGCATATTATTAATACAATATGATCACGTGCAGGATGTTTGAGGATATTCATTCAGCTCACGATCATCCTCGTCATCGTGGTCTTCGTCCTGGTCTTTGTTCTCGTCTGCGATGTAGAGGAGGTGCGATTGGGTTTGGGTTCGTAAGTTATTATGATCTCACCCATCTGCAAGAATCAATAGTAAGGAAGTTAGTGCTGAATGGTGCTTACCAGAATCGACGTCATCAAGCGCCATTTCTGCCGCGGTCAACTCATTTTGGCGTCGGGTTCGGGAGGTTTGAATCCGAGTGGTTTTGGGCCTTGAAGATATAGACTTCGACATGATTGATCTAGATCCCGTGTGGCTTTTGCGCTTGGAGCGCATGCTTCTTGATTTGGAAGCTGAAGATCGAGGGGTGTGCATCGTATAGAGTTTAGAGAATTAGTCGAGTTCCAGGAAAGGCTGACGTAAGGAAAGGGAGTGATATGGGGATTGAGTGATGATGTAACTGGTGACTAGGGCTGTGACCCGGCCCTGAGAGTTCGTGGCCGGCCCCGGGGCCAAGCCCGACCCTGGGTAGACCCGAGGTCCCCTGGAAACTTCTCAGGGCCGACCAGGGCCTGCCCGAATCTCAGGCCTTGGGTGTCCAGGCAGGGCCGGGCCCAGATTTATGAGTAAAAAACCCTTGGAAAGGGGAAATTTTTATATTATTTTTGGCGAAAACAGGATCGGCAGGGCTTTGCACCCTCTTCTGATTAGGTTCAGAGCCCCGAGGCCGGGACCGCCAGCGTTGAAAATATCGCCGGGCACCTTCGGCCGGGCAGGGCCGGGACCGGGTCACAGCCCTACTGGTGACAAGGTAGGGATTTGTTTACATACCAGAATCTTGCTTTGACGAAAACAAAAATGGGTGGCAGACCCTATACAGTCTAGCACGTGATAAAATCACTGCGACATGTCACTTACTTTACACCTTGATTATCACGTGCAAGTGTCAAGGACTGTATAGGAGTGGATGAACGATTTGATTTATCCTTGTCTTGCTGAAATATTCTCAGCTGAGTTCACCTAGCAGTTGGAATTGAATCCTCTCGTTCCTTTTGGTATTTGGATGTTCATACAATATCAATTGGGAGGAATACACCTGTCACTATTCAAATCGTTTTACCATTTTCATTTGGGATGGCTGGGAGTAGTTGAGAGTTGCCATTCTTGGAGGACAGGGGCCAGTGAGAGTATCTGTCCGTTCTGTCCGTTTCAGGCTGTTTGAAAAACGAGTCTGTGCCCCTTTTCAAAAAAGGTAAAATGTGGTAAGCGTCAGCAGCTGTCCCCGTCAAGCGATTACCCTTCAAACTTTGAAGAATATCTTTGCGACCACAAATCTCATCCTACTAATCATTATCATCCAAATCGATATACTCAACATCCAATGGGCAAGAAGGGAAACTCAGTACCTTGTCCTTTAGGAGGAAGTCAGAAGAAGAAACGCAAACCACCAGCAGCTGAAGGCTCAGGAATTATAGTTGCAGCAGTTGAAAGGAGCGAAGCTCAATACGTGAATGATCGCATACAAGCACTCGAACTAGCACTTGAGCAGGCGGCAAATGGAACAGCACCTGAAGTTCATGATGACGTCAACGCACCTGCCGACGAGGGACGAGATATCATGGAAGTGGAAGAGGAGAACAATATTATAATTACATACCAGCATCACGCTGATGATCAGGCAGGGGAGTTACCACCGGATGAGAACACCACATTCTCAAACTATGTCCAAGGATCTTATTACAAAAGCAAAAGATTAGCTGAAAAGGAAAATTGGGCCAAAAATTTACCCGATATGTTCATATGCTATATGACTTTTTCTCCAAAAACCTTAAATTGGGGTGATACGTCAAGGTGGGATCACGACTTTAACCATGGCTGCTGCTGTGGAGTTGGCAAACTTCGTACTCGCAAGGTTGATATGCTAGACATCCTTGGTGCGTAGCCAACTTGGTCTTATTAATTTTATCCAAAAAATTTGACATGTGGTGGTGCAATTTAATAAAGGCCGTAAGCAGGACGAAATTCAATTTTGTGATTGTACTTCAGATCAGGTTCGTTTAATGAGAATGGGGTACATAGGCGGTTCACCTGTACATCCACAGATAGCATATTCCATCCGGCTGCTACGGCTTCATCATGCACTGTACGAACGCAAGGCTTTGCACTGGCATTAGATTCCTTTCTTGATCCGGCTTGTCCACTGATATTGGTCAAAAAATCCAAACAAGTGAGCACTATCTAACATCAAGATTTCAGGATGGAATATTTGGAAACCTGACATATATTTCGTCCAACTATCCAGCCTAGACGATGGAGAAGGACACTGTCTTCGGTGATTGATGCATTTTGATATATGCTGCGAAAGGAGCAGCAACTTACTATCTGTGCTTTGTATCTCTCAGCATTGGATGTACTGGCAATGAACTGCCCGAGATGCTTTGGTCCACTTCAGCCGAATGATATACCAGATGAATGTGATTATCACGTGTGCACGGATGGCAACTTCCAACACCGGAGACATCTTGCAGCAAGTCGGGAGTATGAGGAGGAACAAATGGAAACTCCACCTCTTTTCCTGGATCCTAAGAAAATTGACGAGTGGGAGAAACGTGTCAGCAACCAAGGTCGAGTTAGAGAAACGCAGGTATGTAGCTCCCCTTTCATTTTTCTGATCACAATCGTGTGATAAGGAATCACACAATTGTGATAGGGATTCACACAGTTGTGATGCGGAGTCACACAGCTGTGATACGTAGTCACACAGTTGTGATTTTGTCCATCACAATCGTGTGAATCATGTTCACACGATTGTGACTAGGATTCACACGATTGTGATTGAGCCTCACACAATTGTGACAAGGATTCACACCATTGTGATTGATCCTCACACAATTGTGATTCCTGATCACAATTGTGTGATTCCCAATCACAATCGTGAGATTCCGAGTCACAATCATGTGAGGCTCAATCACAATCGTGTGAGGCTCAATCACAACTGTGTGACTCATTCACACGAATGTGACTTGGATTCACACAAGTGTGATTGATCCTCACACAATTGTGATTCCTGATCACACTTGTGTGAGGATCAATCACAATCGTGTGAATCCAAGTCACAATCATGTGAGGCTCAATCACAACTGTGTGACCGGGTATCACAATCTTGTGAATCCATATCACAATCGTGTGAATCCTATTTGAACACGTCAGGTTGAGTTCTGATGACTGTCTTCATTAGGATCGATGTTCAGTCTCGCACACAGCCGCAGCAGATGTTTGAGGACGGTCAACCTGGAAGGGATGCGACGAAACAGGGCTGATTGGACTTGCATGTCGACATGATCATGTGTTGAAATTTGTGAATGTAATCCAAAGTGGAGAGCGGTAAGTTGTTGAAACTGTGAAACTTCCACATGCGTGTGGTTGGACTGATTGAGATCATTGAAAAACAGTCAGTATTATGTACTTGCACTTCTTGATCAGCTAATGAACAATACGGCTGAAAGTGGAAAGCCACCAAAAAGCTTTCAAATCTTATATGACATTGGTTGTACCTTGGAAAAAAGTGTTAAGAAGGTATTTGACTTTGTTTCCTGCGTTTTTTTTTAACGTACTCTGAAGATTGCTTCATTTGATAGCATAAATATTTTGAAGCAGAGGTGGCACGGGGAGATATCAGATTTGCAACTAGTGCCTTTCACGCTTATG
The DNA here is from genome assembly GCF_000204055.1 of Melampsora larici-populina 98AG31. Lineage (NCBI taxonomy): Eukaryota > Fungi > Basidiomycota > Pucciniomycetes > Pucciniales > Melampsoraceae > Melampsora > Melampsora laricis-populina. The sequence continues at coordinate 204,980 of NW_006768779.1, forward strand.
CTCACGAGTGGACTTGTCAACTTAAATATAATCCCAGGTTGAACAAGGGTTGGGGTTTGTCAGATGGCGAGGGTTTAGAGCGGGATTGGTCAGACCTTGATCCCCTTATAGCTCCTTGTCGATGCTCGACAAAACAACATCGAGTGGATATGATTGATTTGAAGTCGATTCATTGCAATGATATGCGATGCAGGAATGCCGGTATGTTTACACAATCTTTATCTTTAATAAACATCCTTAGCTCAATTTCAATTTCAATTCATATCTCTAGTGCGGTCAATTGAGGTGAAGCTGAAGACAGCTGAACAGCGGTTGGATGTTGCATCTGAGACTCTCGAAAAGCTAGAGACTCAAGATGACTCGTATACATGGGTGTATTTCTCGGACATGTGGGATCGGCAAAGACAGTTGCAACTTGCTGCAATGGCGGATGGTAATGCTCAGCAGGAACTAGAGGATCGGTTGGTGGAGCTACTGGACCTCGAGGCGGAGGTGAAAGATGCCCAGTAAGTTATTGATTACTTTGTTAAATGTGGTCCTTCAAAGAATGTAGTCTGATCATAATGTTATTCCTACAATATAGTGACGAACTCCGACGACTGCGAAGGAAACGCCGAAGAAATTGGACGGATGATGAAGTTGAATCATCACTGACCTTACCAGCGTCCATTGTTGAACTGGAGAAGTCTATTGCTGATGTGACAGAAGAGTTGGGAAGTCCGGAATTCCGCCGGCTTCGTGCATCAACTGGTGAGTACCATTTATTTCCTAATGCATTTTGGCTTGTGCTGA
>NW_006768779.1:205871-236216 GCF_000204055.1 Melampsora larici-populina 98AG31
TCTTGTGACGTGCCATGAGGTGAATGCGCAAAAGTTTGTTACAAGCACTGAAAGGTCACGCATGTGTCACTAGAATTCACACACGTGTGACTCTGATTGACGGAAGTGTTAACTGAAATTACACGTATATGTATGTGATTTACAGTCTATAGCCCAAGGGAAAATCACACATGTGTGATCATGGATCACACATGTGTGACCGGGATGTGATTTACAGTCTATAGCCCAAGGGAAAATCACACATGTGTGATTGTTAGCTACGCATGTGTGATCATGGATCACACATGTGTGACCGGGATGTGATTTACAGTCTATAGCCCGAGGGAAAATCACACATGTGTGATTGTGAGCTACGCATGTGTGATCATGGATCACACATGTGTGACCGGGATGTGATTTACACGTATATGTATGTGATTTACAGTCTATAGCCCAAGGGAAAATCACACATGTGTGATCATGGATCACACATGTGTGACCAGGATGTGATTTATGGTCACACATGTGTGAAAAGGGGTTGTCCAAGTGCAACCAAAACCCGTAATTTCACAAGTTCAACCCAAATTGGTCACACTGGTGTGACTCAAGATCACACATGTGTGACCACGAATTACACATGTGTGACAAAGGGTTGTCCACGTGCCGCCAAAAACCGTGAATTCACAAATTCAACCCAAATTCACACAAGTGTGATCTTAAATCACACCGTGTGACTGGAAATCACACAAGTGTGACAGCTTCATATGTAACAACATGTTGGAGCGTTGGATAGTGTTGTGTGCAGCTGTTCTATGTGTTGATAGTATGCTAATACTATGTTTGAGTGGTAGTGAATGTTGGCGATGTTCAAATTTAGGTGTGAACTTGTGTTGTTGTCGTTGTGAAGCCGACGCGTCGGCGGCGTCGGCGTGTCGGAAGGGGAGGCTTCGGCTTGTCGCCGATAGGAATGACCCGTTTCCTATTGGCCAGTATCCGAAGGGGCGGGTAGCCACAGGTGGGGCAAGGCCCCCCCCTTATAAAAATGGGACTTAGAGAAATTTATATTCCACCATAGAAGCAACTATGTTTCTAAGACTTTCTATTAGGGTGTATTTCAATGACATTGGATGATACAGGTGACAGTATCGTCCAATAGAATTGGTGCTTTCAGGTGCACACAGGTGTCAAAAACCCACATGTAACAATACCTGAAATTTGGGTCATGATTATGAAGACAATATTTTGTGGTCTAAAAACTTCAATCACTTTTGCAATTCTGCTCCAAATAACTCGATTTTTGGTTCATTGAAGAGCTGAACCATTCTCCTTTACACTTCATAATGTCAGTAAGGTGCTATCTAGTCATTTGAACGCTCTACATATGTCCAAACAGTTCTGCATGAATAGCTCTGTGGGACCTTCTTCAGACGGGCTACAGATGTGATGTCTTAATGAAAAATGTAGAGGAAAGACTCACCTTTTCAATGAACCAAAAATCGAGTTATTTGATTCAGAACTGCAAAAGTTATTGATGTTTGAAGATTTCAAAATCCTGTCTACAAGATCAAGGGCCAAATTTCAGGTATTGTTACAGGTGGGTTTTTGATGATTTTCAGCCTTTATTGTTAGTACATTAACCAATATCTGCGTGTAAAACACAAAAAAATACTCATCATCACGCCCCAACATCTAGGAACAAGGTACTTATTTTTTCAGATTTTTAGCTCTCTTCCTGTTGCCTCAGGACTTTTCTATGTCAGTAGTTTTCTTTACCACTCGGTAAAGATTACATTTGGTGTAGTGTCAGAGACAAAACAAAAACAAACCTGTTACCAGACCGTACACAAATCACTTGTCCAGATCTTCACACACACTACCACCTGCAAACCTAACGAATCAGTTATACATTATGATAAGGAGAGTTTCGAGGTGCAGATTTGATAGACAAACAAACTCGCCACCTCCGCCTGAATATCCACGCTTCGGATAGATACGCACCGTCATGAGTGTCTCTGCAGCCAAAGAGAACACAAAACCAGTGATCAGACATTATTGCGATCAAGGGGCATTGCCTGCGAATGAGACCCTGACTGGCCATTATGCCCTGAGTAAATTATCCGATACGAAGCATTAGATAAAGACAGCATCAAATCCATGGGCAGCCTGATCCCATTCCAGCATCCTTGTCAAGGATTACCATATGGTTGGAGTGAAATCACAATCAATCAATATTCCATCATTCCCTGATACAAATAATCAAGGAACAGAAAAGTGGGCTTTGCAAACACACAGGCACAACTATCCAAGTGTGACCGTGTGATGAGTATCCAGTATTTCAGAGCCGTCAACCCAATTAAATATCCCGGCTTATACTGGATGATAGATGATGGGTTCCCAATTGCACAGTGCGGGTAATCATCCAAGCAAGGTCTATAAATACGCTGTGACCCAATGAACAATTGAGATGCCAGAACAGTCCTACAAAGAACTGAATGGTTCCAGACCGCATCTGCACACCTTATTGTTTTCAATCCACGCACACCCGAGTTGGTTGAACGGCAGTCGCTTTCCTTTCCTAATGGTATCTCAAAAGCCTAAGCCTGCGAAGGGCCTCATACCAAAAAGAGTGATGTCGATGGCGGTATTGCATAGCTCAGAGAGCCATCACTTGGGTGGGTATGGAGTCGTGGAATGGACAACCCTCTCTTGGTTCAAGCATTGTATCGCCAAGTCGGTGCTGGCAAAGCTGGTCGCAGAATTCATGAAAGGTTAGCAAATTTCTATATGGGGATCGAAACAATACTGAAACACAACCCGCAGAGTCCAAAGGACTCCCGCGTCCATGCCACCACTCTGGACGGATTCTTCGAGACGGTACGGTGCCCGCATACACCTATACTATCTTGATCCCGTACCATAACAAACCAGAGATACTGCTCTCGGAGGATTCTTAGGTAAGTTGTTCAGTACTTGATTCAACAAAATACATCACGGGATCGAATTGAATGACGTAGACGATGTACTTACAGTTCACCGGTTTCACGACCCGTCACCCCGCTCAGACTACAAAACCAATGTGCACGTGGCCCCCAATACTTTCATATTTGTTTTGGTATCTTTAATCTCCTCCATTCCAGTATGAAATACTATCAACCACACATTATGTAACACCTGAAGAGAATCAATACATACCGAGACGTGAGACTTGCTTAGCACGTCGTGCGACTGTGCCTTGATTTACCTGACAACTGAGAGCCCCATAGTATATTGAAGTCTATGGATAGGCGTAATCAATGCCTTGAAAGACCAGTAAAAGAACATAGTCATGATTGACAATGGTTGCAGGCGTAGCACAAATTGTGTTATGTCCACGCCTCTTAAATAAGGCCATCGCGACACCCCTGATTGATTGTTAGGGCGCACGAATGTAGCCCGGGCACAGTACTGGTTTGATGAATTGACCATTGGGGTCTGGCGCACAACACCGTCGCGCGCAAACATGACCCCGTGTAAGCAGGCGTAGGGTATAGATCTCATCTGACTGGAGGGGCGATAAAACCCAAAGACAATGCGCGCAGAGCAATCAGGTGCTTATTATTCAATGATGATCTAACCAAGAAACCGTTGCAATCAATAATTCACGGAGGCAAAAGCAGACTGGACCATGGATGCAGTACGTCATGGCCGATCATGTAAATACTAATTGCCTAATTGTAATCAATAACATGATCAACATTGCCAAGACAGTTTGATGCAATGATATGAGTAACCAGGCCGGAAACACAACAATAACATGATTATGAATTGAAATAAAACACTAACACAATAACACAGACAAAAGGAAGCACAATCTATAGTTCAACCTATGGGCACATAATCCATAGTTTGACCCATGAGCATGTAACATGGTAAAATTGTATAACAAACGTATTCAGCAAATCGTATACAATCACGTGTGGAAACAGGTACAAAGAGGGTCTGGTTGTGATCGAAGAACTCTGGGCTTGTAACAATCTTTTGTGCCAGGCATCAAGTAATAGCAAGGTATTGGGATAGAGCGAGTGGGTTTAGGACAGCTTGGGAGGCACAATGGTCAGGCAATCATCACTCGTGAGACAGATACATATTCAGAGACATTGCGTACGGTAATGCAACAATAGTCACCTAGATCTCTTCCAATCCAGGCCCAGTAACTTTAGTAACACTACTAAAAAAATAATGTTTTCCGGGCGGAACACATAAATGACTTATGTCATTAAGTGGAACCCCAGAACACAAATAACAGACAGTACTTAAATCTGGGGCGCAGAAAACATTTCTTTCTGAAGATGATCATTTTGTAATATACCCCTATTGAATTTACAATCCTTGAGCTTATGAACCCACCTCAAGACAGTTTTTATTGAGGTTTCTTGATGATCTTCCAAATTACTAGAACTCAATCACTTGCGTCTGTTTGCACCCTGTTTGTCCTTTGTTGTTGTTAACCTTAGGATTTGTAGAGTTCTGATTTTATCCAATCATTTCTTTGTCAACTTTTGCGTTCAACAAAGCGCCCTTGTCATTAGTATTGCACGATCTCCGCTCAATATGATCGGTAGAAAAAGATGCAATAAAAGCATGTCCGTACTTCCTTTTTTTGCTTTCATTGCAACCTCGTATGACCTCCCACAAATTCATAAGCTGTATATATTCCCGTGAGCGGCGGATTACCATCACCAAGTTGAACTGCAACAACTCACCGGATGTCAAGCTGCACAAGCACGAGGCCGCAACAGACAAGTCATATCTATCATCAAAGGACCATCCAGCTTCGAAAGTAAGTATTCTCCTTCTCTCATAGAACAAGCCGTACATATATCAGGCATCACATTTATCTGATGTTCACAACCTTGTAGATTTTCTCTTCATTCCGCCACCATCAGCCTCTAAACCTTCTGTGAGCTGTCGTCTTTGAACTGTTTGCTGGTTCTCCTAAGTATGTTATTGAATCTTTTCAAGCATGTGAATCTTTTTGCTTATAAGTTTCTCTTGCTTTGGTAAATCTTCGATCAGTCTACACCATCAAGTCCAACTTGCCAAGATACGCCGAGGCACCTTTTGGTACTATAAAGAACTTTGGATGTAAGTATCTGTTTGTATGTGGGCCAAGTGATGAACTTTTCATACTGATGATTCTCATTTTGCTGATCTAAAGATTAAGTCTGATAGTTTGTATCTCAGGATGACCAACAAATCAAATAAGAAGAAGAATTCTCCGACATCTCGAATGTCTACTGGGACTTCTCCGAATGATTCGAAGACAGACAACAGTCAATCACAAGGTCCTAGTCTACCGCCGCAGCCATTGCACCAGCCTCCTCCACCTACCGGTCAACCGCCTTTCCAGCCCCCTCCTCAAAAACTTGGGGAGACGCTCAATGCTACCTACTTCAAGATTCAAACGTTACCGGACAACCTTCATTCATTCCTCGATCACGACTATGAAGCAAAGCAGAAAACTTACAAGAGTATTGATTATTACCGAATCTTGGCACACTTTGATCCGGCAACCTTGTCTCGTCCAAATCACAAAAAGGATAAGTTGATTGCAGCCTTTACCAAACATGTTCTACCTCTCATCAAGCCATATCAACAACCTCCACCTCCGTTACCAATGCAGACCGATAAACCTACTAGAACAGACTTCAATCCCCTTTCTAAAAGGGCTAAACGAGATGATCTTATGGGAGTTATTTGGGACGCAGATTCCTCAGTTGTTATACCCAAGGCAGCAACATCGAACGGTCTACTTTATCTGTATCGAGAGCATGTCGACAAAGATCTCCAGATCCCTGGCGATACCCCATTCATCAAGCCTCCAAACGTTGTTCGACGTGCGGAAGTCAAAAGCCTTCTCATGGAAGAGCTTCGATTAACCTTACAAGATCGGGCCCCGCATGTCTTCATTCATTCCACTCCCATGAGTCACCCTGTTCTTGTCAACCTCTACATCAAATTTGTTCTCGATGAAGAGGTTCAGCCTGGGCTCTTGGTCCGTGGATTTCATTACTCGCTTTTGCGCAAAGAAGCTTGATCTGATGTCCAAGTAAGTCCAACATCTACCTTCATTACTTCGCTTGTAGATGTTTCTGGCTAACCATTTTATTGGATGTAATTGAATCATACAAAACTTCTCCAATTAGCCAAACCCGTGTTCACGTTCATGCTTCCAGATCTTATCTAGCTCAGGTATGTCTGTCTCTTCGTGATTGGTTTTGGTTATGTTTCACGCTAACTCTCCTCTGTGCATGTATGACAATCTCACAGTTCAGGTAGCCTATTCATCTGAGACTCCCCATTTGTATCAAATTCCTTGTCTTATCTTATCTCCATGTCCTTGTCGGATGCTCGATTGTTGTATAGCACTATTTTGGATGTATTTCTTACACAAATTCAAACACATTTGAAGCTTGGTTACATTGGATGGAAAATCTCGCATTCTCATACATCTTCCAATCATGTAACCTTTGTCTAATCACTCCTTAAATCCCTCAAATCAAAACCAGCCTTAGATTAGCTATCTTGAAACCAGATATCCATTTTGTCTGAATAATCAAAGAGCCTTTTGCCCCCTAATCGTCCACATAGCCACATCTGTACACTCAGCAGACTTTTTCCCCTCAACCTATTATCTTGGAAAGTGAACATCAATTACTTCTCAGCTCCTACCTTCTGTGGATTCGAACTTTGATACCTGCAACATGCCGCCAAGCACAAAGAAAAAAAATATCCCCCATCGAGTAGTATGTGTCTGTCGCGCATATGAGTGTTATATGGGACGATATCTCGATGCCGACGGGATAACTCGACCAGGAGTGGAGGTCTTACCTCAAACGCTTGCTGCCCACGAACTGGCCGACAGAGCAGCCCAAGCCACTGCCAGCCTTTCTATAACATCAAATCCTCGTGATCTGGGAAGCCATACGTCCGGCCAAGATGAGCTTATCAGCTCTATATCACGCTTGGGTCTGAATTCAATCGATCATGCTATATCACCTCCCGATTCCAGTTCTCATTTGGTTTCAGACGGCGTAGAACATTCCCAGGTGACTTCCCAGTTTTACGTGTTTGCTTCGCGGCCTAAAGATCGAGGCTCACGGTGATTGCGTTCGGTTGTTCCAGGATCACCAGCCTAATGCGACTGCTTGCTCAGGATCACAAGCATCTAAGGGCGGACCTGAACAATCCTCAAACCTGCCAAAAACTTGCTTGGCTGCGACAGAAGCGAAGGCAGCAGGTATGGAAGTATATAAGTGTGGTGAGTTGATTCACTTTCACCAATCAACCCTTGTACTATCAGGTAACTTATCCCTCCTCTGTGTTTGCACAGACCGGTTTTACAAATTCTCATTGCAAGAAATGAATCCTATACTGCTTCACATCGTTCTGGTAGTCGCCATCCTGAGCATCTTTGGTAACTTGTCGATGAACACCGCCACATGGCTCTTTGATTGTCTCAAGATTATGATCGAGCTTTGTTTAACCGGGGCAATGAACATATATCAACCTCCAATGCTTTTCACCAGGCCTGATCAACTCATCTTAAGCCGTATCCCAAAAACCATTACCACAGCAATCCGGTGGCTAAATATTGAGCCCGTTCTCATCGAGATGAACTGCTGTCAATCGTGCTTTGCTCTGTACTCACTCGATCGTACTCCAGAAAGATGTACACATCGCTATGCTCAAATCCCCGGTGGACCTCCCGAATCATTTGAGGCAAACACTGAGAAGCTTTCTTCGGAACCTACATATGAGCCCAATAACTTAGAGTTTTTAGAAACAACCTGTGGTCATCCCTTGTTGCATTTCAAGCGCGAAAAAAAAAAGAGCAATCAGGCGATACGCCTTCCAGAGACTTTCCGATTGGATCGCACGTTTACTCTCTCGTCAAAACATCAAAGAGAGACTCGATCAATCTCTTGAGGAATCTCGAAAGCCCTTCAATCCGAAAGGCAAGTGGAGCGACATACATGAATCAAAAGTATGGAAAGAGTTCCGTGGTCCGAATGGTGGTCAGTACACTGCGACATCTGGAAATTTGATGTTTGGGATGTTCGTCGACGCCATAAACCCTTATGGAAACAAGACTAGTGGAAAACACGCATCGATTACCTTTGTTGTTTTGGTATGTCTGACTCTACCACTTGACATCCGGTATCACCCAGAGAATATCTTCTTGGTCGGTATTGCTCCAGGTCCTTGTGAACCTGCGCTAGAGCAGATGAATTGGATATTACGCCCAATTGTCACCGAACTGAAAGCTCTATGGAACCCGGGATTGCTCTTATCGCGCACCAATCAATACAAGAATGGCCGTCTAGTAAGGGCCGCATTGCTAGTATTCATTGCTGATATCCCAGCTCTTAGGAGATCATTGGGGTTTCCCAGCGCAACAGCAATCAATTTCTGCTCTATTTGTCATCTGACTAAAGATGACATTAATAACTTAGATCAAAGTACGTGGAAAAAACGCACAGCATCACAGCACAAGATCTGGGCATGTCAAGCGCGTGACTCAAATGGTGTTGAAGAAAGAAAGAAGATATTTAAAACTCACGGCGTTTGATATTCAGTACTGGTTGAACTTGAATACTGGGACATTGTTGACTATCATGTAGTCGACTCCATGCATAATCTATTGCTTGGTCTTCTGTCGTGGCATCTACGCCGATTCTGGTCAATGGAAGATGTAAAGAATGAAGAAGATGATTTACCTCCGATAACAAAATCAGAGCTTCAAGAACTTATCCTAGAACACTCAGAGCCTCTGCAATCAAATGCCAATGAAGAGCAACAGGCCGAAAATCAAAATGAGGAAACGGACAGGGTTGCTTTTCAAGATCTATCTTTTGATGAAGACACCAACACCAGTGATGAGAATTTTGATCCCCTTGGTGACTCCGGATGGAACGGCAGATGGGATGCGCCACCTCTCGATGAGATCATATTTGATCAAAAGATGTTGCAATATATCAATTCTCAATTACATCTAATCAATATTCCAAGTTGGATCAAACGCGCCATCCCAGTACTTGGCAAAGCGTCATTTGGCAAGCTCAAAGCTGACGAGTGGAGAAACTTGTTCACTCTTCAGTTACCCCTCATACTGATTCCCTTGTGGTTTGGTCGAGATCAAGTAAAGACTTGTCTCCTGAAAAACTTTCTTCATCTTGTCTCGCTTGTCAACCTTGCCCTCAAGCGAGACATATCATTGGACCAAATTGAAAGATACGAATATCATATCCATGAATACCTAAGTAGCTCACTACAACTCTTTCAACACTGCCGTCTCGCACCCAATCATCATATGGCAATCCATTTATCCGATCTCCTGAGGCGTTTTGGTCCTGTGCGCGCTTGGTGGTCGTTTTTTTTTGAAAGATTGATGGGTAGTATACTCAAGGGATGCCATAATAATCATATAGGTTCGTTTCTTTTCTCTGACCTGAAAGACTTTTCAAATATATGAAAAACTGAATCTTGTACGTCATGTTCCCTTTCAATATGAGCAGGCGAGCTCGAAATAACTTTCCTGAAAAGGTACTGCTCTGCAGGAAACTTGAGCGCGCTTTTGAGGGATCACAAACTTCCGGAACGTCTTCAGGCATATGCTACAAGGCTTCAATCGCTGTATGAGGCAGAAGAGCGGAGGCCTAGAAGACAGTCGAATGGTGATATGTTGCCAATTGATAACGATGTTTTGAAATTGCTGGTTGATCGCTTAAACGGGGAAGCAGGAGATTCGCACCAATGGATGACACCAGAGGATCTATGTTTGCTCAGTGAAGATGAAAGTTTTGGGATCTCACCAGTCCAGCCTCGGGCATTCTTCCACAAACGCATAACACACAACAGTGTTTCATTTTCCACTTTTTCGACTTCTCAGAAAGATAGTTTTGTGGCATTCAGAATTGGTCTTACAGATAAAGTGGCCTATGGAAGAATATTTTCAATCTTCACTCACTCAAGATCATCAAAAGTCACCAAGAACTGTCGTCAAACTTGGGTACAGGTTCAGTGTTTCCCTGAAATCCCATCAAGACTCAAAAGATTTGATCCATTTAGCTTAGTGAAAGCACCTGATGCACAAATTCACCTGTGTGCTTGGAGTCCAACAACAGACAGAATCGTGAAGCTAGATGAGATAATTGCTCACTGTGCCTGGATGATGTACAGGCCTGGCCTGATCCACAAGAATCTTGACATACCCACCGTGGCTTTAGTCTCAACAGATAGATAGAATGTTTCTCCTATCAATCTTTATCACGCTGCGTTCAATGTAGAACAAACCCAGTTGTTGTACATCACCATGATCACTAAGCTCACTATGAGTACGGTACAAATATCTAATACATTGCATACCACCGAGTCATACATATGTTGTTTCTATTGAATTATGTAAAATCCTTTTCTCTTTCCAAGAATTCATTTACTACCAGTCCTTGTATCTGTGAAAGGATCTCATTAATACAATGCTTAGGAAAAATAAGCATAGAAGTACTTACGTCAAAATGCTTATAGCTATGCCTAGATGGTCTACACACAAACCTAGAAGCCAAGCCCATCCAAGGCGGTGCGGATGGCAGGTAGTATAAGTTGTGAATCGATATTCATGGATACTTTCTCCTTGACAGTGAGGCTATCATGAAATTCGTTGGAATAGCAGTCCCGAGGCAGATTTTCGGGCACCGGAATCTTACTTAAAGGTGCATTCTGCACTCGCATACGTGGACGCGAGGGGCGACCACGCGGTGAAGAGGTGTTGTTTCCAGGGAGACTCCTCCTGAACCGTGCTTGAGATTCGTCAAGGCGTTTCCAGATATTGGATAGACTTTCACTACGCCAGTTGAGTCTTCTAACCTGTATAGGTGTCTTGTCTCCTGGTGTTGTGTCCGATGCGCCCTCGGGGTCCGTTTCATCATCACTGCACGTAGCTTCAATCAGGGGTAAGAGAGACCATAATGAACGGTGATTCATTACGGTATTTTTTCGTGCTTTTCTGAGCTGAATGTCCAAAACAAAATTATATTGTCAGTAGCTATTCCAGATGAGAAATGTTCTCAAAAGGACCCACACGACCAAGTCTTGTGGTGCGCCTGTTCGTAGCATCTGCTGCCTTCCGACGGTCCTCCTCCCACTGCTCTTTACGATACCTGTGGAAAGACAGTAGACATACAAAAATACATTTTGTCAGTTTACAATTTGGTCGTAAGCGGTTTCAAGCTATGATATAGTAAAGAAGAAAACTTCACATACCTTTTCTTCAACGTCTGAAAGTATGTAGCGAAGCAATTCTTGATGTACTGTCTATTCTTGTCGTCCAAAGACACCCCTGGATACTCTCCATAATCAACTAGTTTGACAAATATCTTTTCGGAAATACTCCAGAGCCACTTATTTTCCTGTGATTGTGCTGAATCAGAGAAATCGGGCCTAAAGGTTTCTAAGCCAACTGAGTCCATCAGCTTCAATATTACAGCGAGCTGCTGAGGCGTGGCATCTGGATGCCCCGGTCGATGGCTTGGTTCAGATGGGTTTTCATTTGTGGAAGGTTGTGGCGGTTCGGAAATTTCGGAGATGTCAATATTGATAGCATCAATGTCTATGTCATACATCCACCTTCCCTTCTCTTCAGTGCTTGCCGGTGGTGGTGGTGGACTGTTTTCGGATTTTCTTCCCAGCATCACATCGATATGAAAACGAACATGGGCCTTCCCAACAACATGATGAGTTGAATGGATGGATCCTGACTCAAGCTTGATAGATGATGACTTACTGCTGTTCTACCACCCCGCATCTTTTGTTTTACTACTTTCTCGCCATCCTCGGCTAAAGCATTTTCCATCACTCGTGTTAAATTTTTGACATCTTGCGCTAGTTTGTCAACCCTTTGGCTGGTGGCCAGACAAAAATTCTTTAGTTCATTGTATTCATTGCTTTTTTCTAACATAACACCACACAAACCGTGAGCTGATCATCATCCTTTGGGAAATCCTGAATCTTACATCACAAATAAACTCACCTTTGCTTATACTTTCGACATCTGAGTGGCCTAGGTTGTCTTCTGTTGTGTGATTTTTCTTCTTTGCACTATCTCGTGGCTTGGTTTTTTTTGATTCAAAGATTTCTGTGCTGTTATCGGAATCGTGGTTGGGATCATGAATAGGTCCAGAATCCAGCTCTGGTTTGTCTTCATCTTCAGATTCTTCCCGAGCTCGTTCTTTACCTTTGGTTGACTTTTTGGCAGACACTGCTTTAGAAGTCGGGTTCTTGCGGTGTGATTGATTGTTTGGTGAGTTTTCTAGGTCATCTTCTGTCGTCTGATTTTTCCTCTTTGCACTATCTCGTGGCTTAGATTTTTTTGATTTAGAGATTTCTGTGCTGTTATCGGGATCGTGGTTGGGATCATGAATAGTTCCGGAATCCAGCTCTGGTTCGTAATCATCTTCAGATTCTTCCCGAGCTCGTTCTTTAGCTTTGGTTTTCTTTTTGGCAGACGCTGCTTTAGAAGTTGGGATCTTGCGGCGTGATTGATGTTTTGGTGAGTTTTCATGCTGAAGACTGGGGAGAACAGATGTCGAAGTTTCAATTGGACTTGAATGAGGTTCTTCCGCTGTCGTTTTTCCAGGACCTGCTGTTAATCAAACCATAAAAGTATCAGTGCATGCTACATGGAAAGACTGATAAAGACAGACTCACCCTGACATATTACCTGAAATCTTTCACCAAAGGTCAAGTCCGCACCTTTACGTTTGGAAGCCATAGATTTTGAGCCATTCTTCTCCGCGCGATCAACACGCGGAGGCTTCGGTGTTATTACTACAAATACATCCAGGAAGAAGACAACAGTGTACTCGAGTCAAAACTTGCCTCATGACCACTAATCAGAAGCAAAATGTTGAAAACTTACTCAAATCTTTAAATTTTTCGCAGTTCCGGATCAAATCAGACTTGTCCATTCCCCGAGTGTCCACCCCAACTTCCGAAACCATTTTGGCAAGCTCCTCCACTTCAAAAACCGAGTAGTCGACCTGGATTTCTTGTACATCTGGTTGATCTGGTGTTTCTGTCGGAATTGAGATGACAGGAATTGATAGGTTTTTGATGGTTGACTTGGCGCGAGCGTCACTTGATCGCCTCGGTTTCTTCTTTGTTTGTATATGCTTGTCAAGGAGGTCAAGTAGACGGTTTCGGGATGTACTGGCCGCTGGGACACTTGGTCCGGGTTCTAGAGTTCTCGAGTCAGCTGGTCACTTAACCTCCCCTTCTTTATGATGACTCCATAAGGCTAACCTTCCACTTGTGGTTCATCCTGTGTACCCGTTTTTTTCCTTTTTCTTGAACCTGCCGGTGGATCAACTGTTTCTTTTGCATCATCATCCACAATTTTCTCTATTTCTGCTTCGATATCTTGGTTGAGATTCCTGTTGCGCTTTAGTATGCGAGAACTTGCCCGTCTGGACATGAAGACCAAATGATGAATTAGATAAATAAAGAAAAACCTGAATGTAATATCAAATAAGGAAAGAACGTGAAAGAAACTTGTAAGTGAAAGAAGCTGGCTGAGATACGGAGTGTCAATGAAGGTAACAAAAAATCCTACATGACCATGTCAAATATAAGTGGAGATAGAAACAAACAAACAAAGGAGTTCATAACAAAGAACTTGATTTTGCGCGTTGTGAGGTCAAGTTCATCATATCCAGAGTGACTCATGTTCATGTAGTTAGTGTATTAGTCCCTCAAACAGCATACAGAAATTCAAAGGGGGTCATCTTAGCAGCGCGGATTCCATTGGGTCGACAGCTCTTCACACTTTCAAAGCTGATCAATAGTCAGCTTCGAACGCTACGTGGTAACTGTAGGTCTGAGGAAATGAAATTGGTGACAAGGCAAAGATACAACCAATCGTATAATGATAAAATCACAAAGCACTTCATTACAATCCTGATCAAGTCAAACAGCCCAAGATACATTTCAAGGAGAGGATATCACAAGTATTGTAATGTCAATTGATACAGAAGTTTCACTCGTTGCTACGATCAGCCCTCTGACTGGCACTCTCATAGCTGTCGTATTCTGCCTGAAGATCAATACCCCCAAAAGTTGTGATGATCTGACGGAAAACCTTGTCGTGGCCGTCAGTTTTGGAAGCAGTGATGTACGCCTCGGTTTCCATATTAGCTATCTTGGTCTCCAGATCTTTGACTTTCCGGTCGAGCTTGTGAGGTTTTCTGTCTGCGAGTCTCAGAGCAGTCGACAGTTCCTCAATTTGTCGTTCTATAAAACACAACCAGTTAGCAATGCACTTATAATCAATCAGCCTAGATAGACAACACAAACCATTTTGTTGATGTTGTTCCACCTTTTGACACACGGCATTCATCTTTTGGTTGATAAAATCGAGTGCATTTTCAAGCCGGAGAAGCCCTTCTCTCAGCTGATTATCTAGAGATAGAACAAGTATCAAAGAGTTAGACCAAGGTATGTATATGTACCTCCAATTGAAAAGCTCCCACCTTTGTTTTGGTCATCTTGTTGTGGCTGTATGCCATTTTCGAAAGCATGTTGTTCACTTGACACTCCGGATTCTGGCATAACAACACTGTTCGGGAAGATATTGTTGCGACTCTATGAAGATCAAGAGTATAGATTATTAGCCAAGACAAAATCCCAGATGTAGAATGAAATGGCAGAGATGTATGTCGAGACGAAAACAATCAGGGAGGCAACAAATCTATGGACGAGTGAGCAGTATACTTACTATATATTGACAAGATAGGCAAATGAGAACTCGATTTTGAATTTGAGGATTCACCAATCAGGAAGGGTTGAATCTTTCTACTTGAGAATATAAGCTGGAATAAAGTCGAAGAACAAGGGTACACATATGTGTACCAATTGAGTGGTCCATGCGGTTCATGGGGTTGTCTTCAATTACATTGGCAATTTCGGTGGTGGAGAAAGTATGGCAATAGAACCTCACATGTATCTTACCAAACCTCGTACGTGGCTTAGGGGGATTCTAACTGTTGATCCTATTTGAAAGTTTCAGCATCACACCCATGTTGACGTAAAAATAATTTCATGCTAAACTCTCGTGTAGAAGAGAGATTAATTGATGTTCATCCCATGCTTGAAATCGATCAAATTGTACAATTTTACACTTCTTATCTTGTTCTGACTTCTCATGAGCATCAGGCATTCCAAAAGATTCTTTTGTATCAACTTCTGAGAATACTGCTTCACTGGTGTATTGTCTTTTATTCTCTCAAAGTCCATTTTTGGCGATCAAGACTCTCAACAGAAATGTATCATTAGCAATTTATGCAGATATAAGGTAGTTTGTCTTGCTTTGGATCAGACGCTTCATTCACCTTCATTTTATAACAATTTGGTATTCCTATCCCAACTGCCGCGTGTATTTCCATCAAAAGACTTCTACTACTAGTGATCACTACATTTATAAAAAGTTCTAGTACATATGGTCGCTAGAAAGACTACTCATGAGTACAACAGCTGTCATCGGTGGAGACACTTGGCGCTAAAAAATCTGTGAATAGCAATGAAAGGAGAAGGACATTTAAATTTCATCATTCTTGTTGGTCTAATCGCTACTCTCATCTTCTTCGTCATCCGAAGCCATCAACTTCTCAAGGATGTGACCATGTGTCACAATCTCTTCGTGATCTGTGTCTACTTTGCGGCGCAAGGTGTCAACTCGAATTTCTAAATGAGTAACTTGTGGATGAAGTGTACTCGTAATGTTAGCTGTTTTCTTCAGGCACTCTTGATCTGTTTTGAGTATTTGAATCTTGTGTTCTAAAAACAATCAATCATTAGTTTAATCAATGCAAAGATTGGCTGCCCTAAACCAACAGCACACGAACCCTGAACTTCCAGTTGCGTTTTGGCTTGTAAAACGTCAGCACTCAGTTGACCCACCTCTTCCAAGATTTGAGCAATTGATTTTTCGAGCTGACAAACTGAATAGACACAGATCGAGCTTTGAGCAGGAGAAGATGAAAGATGATAGGAGACATGATACTCACTACGTGCTTCACGTCCCCTTTCTTCCTTAAACACATCAACACCTGATCGCTTCTTTCCAATCACAGTGGTAGGAGAAATTGGCGGAATATCCTTGCCTAACACTGTGGAAAGAATCACAAGGTAAGCTTGGGACAGGGAAAGAAGAGAATGATCATATACCTTGGTTTCCAATATCCATACAATCAGTATCCGAAAAATCAATGAGATCTTTGATTTCAGTACTTTCGGAATATGCTGGCTGTTGAGGAACGATCCGAGGTTCAATGTGATCAAGAATAGGCGAGGGTTTCATTGCATTACGTTTGGGAACATGTAATTTGGTGATAGCACCCTGTGAAGGCAAGGCTGGCATGGCGAGAGAGTCGTGTAGGTCTTTGAGATCCTTCTCATCGTGCTCAAAAGTGAGAGACGTATTTGAATTGATGTGACCAGGTGAAGATGGCTGGATACTTGGATGAACGGAATCCCCAGTCGACTTGGTAGGTTTTGTGACAGTTTGGGACGAATGGGTGATCTGGATCAACAGGTATGTGTTAGTAATAAACCAATAAGATGGTTTTGAAGATATGTAACAAATGAGGCACTCACTTTTTTCTTCTTGGAAGTCTTTGAGCTTATACGACGTATGTCTGAACCTTGAGAAATACAAGAGTATCCCATATGTATTAGAGACAAGTGATTTGAAACAGCACTGAGGCACGCATGTACGTACCCAATTCACTACTCTTTGGACTTTGTTTGACCTCGGAGGACGCAACTCGCTTGCCCTGTCGTCCAACTGTGTTTAATTTGAAAAATGGCGGAGTCGGCGGTTGGAAAGGCTTGGAATCTTGGAGTTCTTCGAGTGATTGAAGCTTGGGGTATCGTGATGTAGAGGTTGAACTGCGGATCTCCATGGTTGTGGTAGTGGGCTGATCGGTCAAGATAGATGCCTCAATGCTTGAAGCGCTGGCAGTCGTACAAGCAAGTTTGTCAGTGGCTGGATTAGGAAAGTCTTTGGTGGTGGATAAGATGCCGTAAGAAGGATCGATCAGTTTTCAGGAGCCTGGGTGGATAACACTTGCTTTAGAGTGGAAGTACGTACATTCGGGCTGGACTGATCGAACCAGCTCAGCCAAACCAACTGGGTCAATCCTCGGTCGTATTGGAATCTTTGGATGATTGATATGCATCCAGTCCAACATCATCTGCTTGGACACACCGGGTGAGCTAGGGTCAAATGGACAGGTCATTGCTCACAAGATCAGTGAAGCGAAAAGATTAGATATCAGTCAGAGATGAAAAAGTGAAGGAGAAGGTTGAAGCGAACACAACACGAGGGTCTGAACTTACTTTTATTATATCCGTGTGGGACGTAAAACACCATACATACACATGTAGATCAAAGAAGAAATGAGGTACGAGGATGATTTGATGACATGAAAGTCGTACTCAAGATGAGTTGTTGAAATTTCAATAGGCTTGGTCCGTTGTATGTATACATAGTGCCACATGATGGATACGCAAACTAACTTACGTGCTTCTTGATTGTGAATGTTGAGGAACACAAATTGAAGATTGGTCCACATTCGATTAATCACAAGGCACAGTCACCAAGCTTGTATACGTTGTGCCGCCTTGATAGTGCGACAATTTGGTAAGTCATCCAAGATAGTACTGACTGTGACCGCCCACATCGATTTACCTGTTCAAATTGGGATGCATGACATTGAACTTATCTCTTAAATTCATCTCATAAAGCTGCTCACTTGGTTACGTATGACTACTACACTCTATGAAATGTCAACTGATCATGCATTCAATGCGGGTATATTACGAAATGATCATCTTCAGAAAGAAAAAGAATGAGGTGAATGTTCATATTCACATGTCCCTTGTGTTTTGGGCCTCAGATTTATATACCCCAGAACACGTAATTCATCTACAATTAAGTGGTAGATGAATTATGTGTTCTGGGGTATTGCTTAATGACATAAATTATATTCTTGTGGCATTGTAGTGGGTTATCAATCTTGATACGAGTTTGTTAAATTTGGAAGCTTCTGTAAGAGAGGTGTATACAATTGTTTCATTGCTTAATAGCTTTGAGAGTTTCTCGAAAAAAGAAAAGGTACAAATTTCTTGAGGCGAAAGAATACATATATATGTATATGACCGATGTAGTTACTGATTGAGCAACTGATCATGAGTGAAGATAAAGTCCGGCACAAACATCATATCTAAGATAGCTTATAGCTTGAAAGTTTCTCGAACAAAGAAAAGGTATCAATCTCTTAAGATGAAAGACTACATAGCGAGATATGGTAAAGTTTGTAATTGTTCAGCTCAAATTATTTAACAAAGTTATTATTTGACAAGTCTAGTGACTATGAAGACCGTATGGGATATAGGATAGAAGAATCCGCTGTGAGCTTTGGGTCTGATCAAAAGCGAAGATCATTTAACAAAATCTGACTTACGCATTTTGTGAAGTAGCTTCGTAAGTAGGAGGTGCAGGGTCTTGGTCACCCGCTTCGCCATCTTCTTCATCAGCCTCTTCGTCGGAATTGAGGGATTCAGAGGTGGTTGTTTCGTCGTCATGTGTTGCCAGTACTACAGTCGAGCGGAAGATAAAACGAGTGACATACCAAGTAGCTGAATGTGCTACTGGTGGAGTGTGCGCTCGCGGGAGATATAGCTCGTGGTGACAAGCCCGTTCACTGTGCGATTCAAGTAATTCTGTGTCAGTACAATCTCAAACTTTTCATTTGTAAAAGAAAGTATACTGACGCTTGCTCCCTGATTATTGCACTCAAATGACCAATGTTACGGCTGATTGAATCAAAGCTGACTTGATCGACGGCTAGAACTACTTTTGCTTTCGCAGCCATTTGAGGAAAAACGAGTTGATCGCATGTATCAACATTGGGGCGAGATAGAGTGTGAGTAAAGAAGGCGATGTGGCATCGATCCTCGTGGAGGTGCGCAGCAATAGCTGAGGCTTCAGCCAGAAGTAAGTCTTTGTGGTGCTGAAGGTCGTAGAGTTCGCTTGTGTTTAGAGCAAAGTATTCGAGAGCATGTTGATTGACGCCGGCAAATGCACTTTTAACGTTTCCTCTATCAAGTGCCCATACAACATTCCTTCGAAAGGATCGAGCCCGTGCGGCGTTTGGATCCTCGGCGACGGTTGATGTTCCTTTGACATGAGGTGTTTGATCAGCGGCAAGGAAGTCGCTGGGATGAACTAGATAGATGAGGTCGAAATAGGTGGGGTTATCGCCTACGATCTCGCGGACATTCGACATGGTTGAGACAGATATGTATATGCGAGACTTCAAGGTCCAAAGATTCGAGCGATCAGAGGTCAGACAAAACCTTGATTTATGGGACTGTGACGGTGATACGATCACGGGTACATACCTGATAAGGTTTATGGTATTGCTCTGAGCTGGATGAAGAAAATGGCTATGATTGAGAAGGATCGAAGGGATGTGAAAAAGGAAATGACGACTGAGGAGAGATTTTGAAGTCCGACACAGATAGAGTGAGTATGTCTGACTACAATGATATTTAGGTGTGAGGACAAAGTCCGCCTTCAGAATCATATTCTAAAGCTACAAAGATGACAAAGGGGGGCATAAGCAAGAAACGAGGGTTGTTGTAGACGCTGACCCCACCTCAAGAAAGGTTAAATTAATGACTTCATATGCGGTCCAATTGAGTGGTCCACATAAATATATACATAATAATAAATACTGTACGCGAAGATGAAGATCAAAGTTGGTGTCCGAATACCAAGCACCATGCATGAGGGCACTACTTTCTCTTATATAGCAATAAAACAAGACCAAAACCACGAGATCCAAAGGATCTATAGAGTGTGATAAATATTTCTGTGTTCTGGGGTGTTGACATATGACACAATATTTATATATGTGTTCCGCCCGGAAAACATTATTTTTTTAGTAGTGTAACTTTGGTCGCCTTTCTTTTGGGCTGTGCCCTCGCCCTCTTTTTTGGTGGTTGGCGCACTGGCTGTTCGCCACTTGAAGCAATAGAGGCAGGCGTCTGATTGGATGCAGTAAACGGGGTGCTGGAGCCGGAGCCCGAAGCCGTGACTGGGGATTTGAAGGGTGTGTTCACAGGGCGCGAGCTAAACATGAGCCCTCAGACGATCCGGTTAGCAGGGCCCGGCACAAATAATCAAGGAACCAAATACACAACCTACTTAGTGGACTTTGGACGATCATTAGGAACTTGACTCCCAACCCTCACTGCTTTCTTGCAACCCGCTGATTCAAGGTGGCCAGAGGTAGGCGACACTTTGTTCACCTGTTAAAAGGCCGAGTCAGTTCCGAGAAGTAAGAAAAGACATTGGAACTCACGATTACAATGTAACGGTTTGTTTCTTCGTTGAAATCTTTGACATAGCCATGGAATTGACACTCACGGCCCTTTTTGACGACCTGGGGGGATCCCGCAAGGTGCTTGAGAGGAGGAACACAATACTCAACTGTCATAGATGTCGCTTCTTTCGTCTACCGTAACAATGTCAGCACATTGTTCTTGACCCAATTGGGAGACGAAACACACTGACCTCCGGGTGAAAATTGCAGTGCTGAACAATCGCATACAAAGTGACTTTGTCGGGCTCGCTAGCGTTGCACTTCAGGTATTGCATTTGTTCCTCAACGTAGAAGTCAACGTCAAGGACACGACCAATCCCAGTTACGCCTACTTTGTTAGCTAAACTATCACAGAAAGACTCTGCAGTACCAAGCAATGCTCTGTCAAAGCCTTCGAAGAACAACTCTTTGTTGTACGTTTCTTGAGTATTGGTAGGGAAAAAGGTGCCCTGCAAGAAGTACAGGTTCCCAGGATGCAGCATAAAGTCCTTGTTGCTGTAACCAGTAGCTCGAATCTCGTAATCCACGGTTTCGTTGGGTTCTTCACCACTGCAGACAATGTTGGTCGAAAAACTGTGGAACTCGACCTTGAAGCTTTGTTCCTCACTGAGCTACAATCAAGTAAGTTATGGGTCAGCGCGGCCACCCGTTGTGATTAGTGATTATGACGCCAGAGCCTTACCATTTCATCAATGCAAAAGATGCCAGAAAAGTAGACGCCATGACCGGTGCAAGGGTTCGGTTCTGACATTCTCAATCTGTATATTGGTATAATGGTATACTAGCACAATTGGGCGGCGGGCGCCGCACAGGGCATTTTAACTTTGTCCAAGAACTTGTTACACTGGCTAAGACAACTTATTATTTGGGGCCCAATTCCACCGGTGTGTATCCCCAACAAAGAGTAATATTACCTGAAGCCAAGGGGATAACATTAGATTGAGCATAGTCACTCATAATTACAACTATTATGCTCAATTTTTTATTGTTAATCAGAACACCAATTTAGATCAAGAATTCCAGACCATCTTAGCATTTACATGACTTTTATGGGCATAAACATATTGAAAAACTGACTAATCAGACTACAATACATAAATACATACCAATCAAATAAACACTATTCTACCAAGGCTTTTAATGTGACATAATAGCTAGAGTACTAATCAAAATTGTTGATAAAGCATCACAGTAGTTTAACAGTGCCCAATGACAATCATTATTCATTCTCCAAGCATTTGGAAAAGGCGAGATAAGCATGAAAGAAATTCAAAACCAAGCCTATTACTTTCTTAAAATTGTTTTATTTTCGAATACTTTATAACTTGAAGCACAGACTTTAACATATAGCATTGTTAAATGTTAGTATCCAAATTAGAATGATACGAAGTCGTGTATTGTTAAAATTGCTTACGGTTACATTATATCAAAAAGGCTGATACACATCAGTGCTCCAAAGTTTTACTTTCGACAACTACCTCATCAAGTCGATCAATAAAGTTCTAAGACCAAATAACAAATGTCAACACTGACTTATAACAAGCTAAGATGTAAGATCGAAATATACTCACCAGCACATCAATATGATTCATTTCAGTTCGGAAGTGGCACACAATTCCCCAAGCTTTGAATAGTTCGACTAAAATTGGGTTGCTCTTGATTTTTGAATTGTGAGTAATGAAAATGAAGTGTTTCAATTTAGGAGCTTTCTTGAGTTTGTTGATATCTTTCAGAGCTGACTCCCAGTACCCTTTGGCATTTGGATAATTGGCAATGAATACTTCTACGGTGCGGAAAATGCCCCATTGGAACCAAATTGGTCGGCGAGGTTTGGCTGTGATATGGATACTGCGAATAACCCTAAGTTTTGGCAGGACTTTACCAGCAAGTGCCGTCGGGATATGATCCGGAATCGTTTCAAGAAGCAAAGCATTAAGAGTATGTCTTAGAGGCATTACCATGGCGGTTAAATTGCGGGGTACCCACCCTGGAAGGCACTCCATGAATCTGATGTTACGATCCTTGCTTGAACAAAAATTATAGTAAGTTAACAGATTGTTTGAGTGCAATGAAATCCAAAGATGTACGAGGTTTGGTAAAGCGCGAGGGTTCAAATCCAAAGTTTCCAAAGTAGCTAGTTGTAATGATAATGATTCCAATGAAGAAGCGTCATTCAAAACAGCAATTATCGACTTTGTATCATTTGGGATTTGTGCTACCTTAACGCCTTCAATAATTAAATTTTTCAAGCTTCTGATGGCCTTGATCGCAGTTAACATACTCGCCGAGAATTCAACTGTGTGACTAAATTTCAGTTTTAAGGTTTCTAATCCAGCACCACATAGACTGATTATGTTTGCTGCGTCGCACATGAGAACAGAATTCGGTTCCCTATATTGATATTCGAGCTCCAGTTGGTCTCAACTTGCGTCTGATAAATCTTCGTAACTGAGTTGACTGTGTATAGAGCTGATATACAGTACTTGATCTAGGTAGAGATGACGCAAGTTACAAAAATCTGCACGATCAAAGCCATCTACGCACATTCTGCTCATGTAACGATTAATCCAAGGTGTTCTCAAATATAGATCACGATAAATAAATGGAGGTACTGTTCACAGTGTCATTTTACTAGTCACTGGCAGGCCAGTGAGTTCCATTCACCTCAATCCAATGTCAATCCAATGTCAGTTCAATATCAGTTTGACCTCCAATTATGTTTGAGTGGGGGATATGCATGGGCTGCATAATCACACAAACCTTCCAGACATTCTGACACCTTCATGTGTGGACATGCAACCAAACTTTATTCCAGTTCATTCTGGAAGGTTGTTTGTCTGCTACTCTGGGCCAAACATTGAGATTGGATTGATATTGAACTGACATGGATTTGAGATTGGATTGAGATTGGATTGAGCTGGACGTACTCACTGGCCTGCCAGTGAGTAGTAAAATGACAGTGTGGTTACAGCCCATAATTTGTTTAATAATCTCAAAATAAGAATTTTTTTGATAAAATTATGATGTAATAAAGGTTTGTCACTAATGTTAAGAACATCAACTGATTGTTTTGGGAGCTCGTCGTAAAAATAAGATACGATTTTTCCTATTATCTCTACTGGAAGTTCAGGCGCAGGAAGCATCTTTGTGCGTTATCGATTGATAGGATAATAATTTTGAAAGTGTACAAAGCCAATCCAAGGATGCCACAACAATAGCTTATTTATAATTTTATTATACAGTATTATGCTCTATCCTTTGCCGAGTACCGCAAGCATATGCATCCACCGCTTACAATCACGGTTATTATCAATATTCACCCAATTGCTGATCGGCTCTTTCACATCATGATCATGTTAGAGTTACGGGTCAGAAAAGAAAGTGACTAGACCAGGATTTGAACCTGGGACCTCAGTATTAGCTGAGACACATGCTAGAGTGTTGCCTTTACCACTAGGCTATCCAGTCTTGTACCAGATGTGATGGCCATGCAACTGTATGTATGTGTACAGAGAGTATGAACTGGGATAGGACCAGTTCAGTGTGATGTAGTCACATGTGTGTAGCTACATGGCATGGATCAGTAAATGATCATACATCAACATCCCCCCATGATCTGTGATATGTAGATACATGTGTTGGGTGGCTAATCACAGACTTCCCTGACAGGATGCTTTTTAACGCATACTGGGCTCATAACCTGTTAGAGTTACAGGTCAGAAAAGAAAGTGACTAGACCAGGATTTGAACCTGGGACCTCAGTATTAGCTGAGACACATGCTAGAGTGTTGCCTTTACCACTAGGCTATCCAGTCTTGTACCAGATGTGATGGCCATGCAACTGTATGTATGTGTACAGAGAGTATGAACTGGGATAGGACCAGTTCAGTGTGATGTAGTCACATGTGTGTAGCTACATGGCATGGATCAGTAAATGATCATACATCAACAGATCACCGGCAACTTAACTACTCCAGTAATCAACACGTTGCTAGACGGAGACTCCTTGAGTTTCCCTACGATATGAAACCGCAGGAGAATGATTGCTACTCTCGTTCAGCTTTGGTTTTTTAAGTATTTTCTTGAATGCGGCAACTATCCCCTGCGACCGAACTTACCATATCTGTAGCCGGATGATTAGTCAAGCAGGGTGGTATATGATTGCGTTTATGTACTAAGACATCTTAATTAATGTTATTTATGTGCATCTTTTTTGACGTCTTGACTTGTTTTTCGCAAAACTTTACGTGAAGCTGGATTTTTGTTGATGTATGATCATTTACTGATCCATGCCATGTAGCTACACACATGTGACTACATCACACTGAACTGGTCCTATCACAGTTCATACCCTCTGTACACATACATACAGTTGCATGGCCATCACATCTGGTACAAGACTGGATGCATATCGTAGGGAAACTCAAGGAGTCTCCGTCTAGCAACGTGTTGATTACTGGAGTAGTTAAGTTGCCGGTGATCTGTTGATGTATGATCATTTACTGATCCATGCCATGTAGCTACACACATGTGACTACATCACACTGAACTGGTCCTATCCCAGTTCATACTCTCTGTACACATACATACAGTTGCATGGCCATCACATCTGGTACAAGACTGGATAGCCTAGTGGTAAAGGCAACACTCTAGCATGTGTCTCAGCTATTACTGAGGTCCCAGGTTCAAATCCTGGTCTAGTCACTCTCTTTTCTGACCAGTAACTCTAACAATTTTAGCCTCAGGGATTTATCATCAACATGTGTCTTGGAATTGAATTTCTGTATCAATACTATTAACCGTGTCTCTAAGTTTGTAATAAGTGGCACCATGGTCATTTTTCTAATGTGGTTACTTATTCTTTGACTTGACGTCTGATTTTTTGGCATTTGCCCTTCGTATGGGCTTTTGTTCAATTCTTCAGTTTCTTAGTTATTAGCATGTGACCAGAGTAATAAAATCAAAATGTATACTATTATAATGAAAGAGAATTCACAATTGCAGAACACATCAACTTTCAAATATTGATCAAAGTTATTTCTGCTCAATATATTTAAAAATCGAAACTTGAGGTTGTTGATTTCCGAGTTTCTTGTCATACTCTGGTCTCGCAACAAATGCTTCATTACATTACATTCACTCAGGAAAAAAAAATCACTGCCTGATCTCAAAACTGAAACCATGATAATGACTCCATGTTCCAAAGTACGCTATTTCAACATTTTCTAATCAAACAAATTAATGATGCAGTATTTTGCCTTTTGCAATAAATTTTGATGATTATGTGACATGATGGATCAAATTATTACTTAACATAACTTTGTTCTTTATTTCAGCATGAGCATTAAATACTGAATAATCCTATTAAAGTAGATGAACAGATTAGTAATCTATATCAAAAGTTGAATAGTTTGGTGAAAATAATATGAGCTTACTATAATTTTAAAACAGTTCGCCGAATTTACAATTTCAATCTCGTAATACGGGGTGGTATACAATGTTTGTTGTAGATATGCTATCTGAATTAGATGCAATACATACCTTCACGTTCGCGGCAGTTGTGCATCTAGACAGTGCCACATACAGTTGACCGTGGGAAAATACTGGTTCAGGTAAAAGGACAGTTACTCGTTCCAAACTCTGGCCTTGGCTTTTGTTTACTGTCATACAAAATGCTGGCATGATTGGGAATTGGTACCTGTAGAAAGGTATTGGGCAGTCCTCATTACCCTTGTGCTTGAGCTTAATCTTTGGTAAACTGATTGCTGTTCCTTTAAACTCCCCAGTTAACACTCGGAATTGTAATGCGTGTAAGTCATAGTCAGTGATTAGTAATCGAGTACCGTTGCAGAGACCGTCCGCCATATTCAAATTTCTCAATACCATGACTGAAGAACCAACTTTAAGTATTAACTTGTGTGGTGGAAAACCCGGAAAGTTGAAAGAATTCAATACGTCAGATGTTACAGGGTCTGCGTATTTCTCATCCATACGGTCAATTGATGTTGATATATGATAATGTCCTGGTAATGAATTCATTACTTCTTTGTTAACCTTGTGTACTGTCTTATTCAAAGGTGTAATGACGCATCTACTTGAGTAAAGTTCAGTTAAATGACCCCAATTCTTCTGCTGAATTAAGTTCTCGACACCTCCGTACTCTGCTTCGAGAAGTTGCTGATCGTATATTGCTGGAGGACGTACGATTGAAACATTGCAATGAAATATTGGCGTGTTTGAACTGTAATCTTGTTGAAGATCTCCGGATCCCAACTCCAAAAGCCACTTCGCAAAGTTCGCGTTATTTGGATTTGGATTTGCTGCTAGACCTCCTAGTCAGATGTTCACCGTCAGAGCAAACCTGTGTACCGAATTCCAAAGATAAGACGCTTTTAAAGTTGATTGGGCTAATTCCATCAGGTTAGCTCTCTTGACAATTGGGAGAGTTTGACGAAAGTCTCCAGCGAAGAGGACAACCTTTCCTCCAAAAGGGATATCTACACCGGTCATCTCCCTAATAGTCCTGTCCACACATTCAATGGCATATTTGTGTTGCATAGCAACTTCATCCCAAACGATGAATCGTAAGGCATCTAACCCAGCTCCCGTTAAATCATGTGGAGAAAAGGAACAGATAGAGTCCCCGTAAACTGGTATGGGGATTTTGAAAGCACTGTGTGCTGTCCTACCATTTAGAAGTAATAATGAGGCGATCCCAGCAGCTGACACAGCTTCAAATGCGACTCGATTGGCATTACAATAATGCAAGATGCAGTTTAATACGTATGTCTTTCCAGTACCCCCTGGTCCATCTAAAAATGCTAAGTAATGTGTATTATTAGCAATAGCATCGCGGATTGGATTAATGACTGCACGTTGCTCGTTAGTCATAGCTGCTAGCATTGATACATATTTTCGTTGACTTTCAGTTGGGTCCACCATTCTACCACGGTGCCGAGTAGCTTCATTAGGTAAACCTAAATCTAATATCAGCTGATTGTCCACTTCTTGTAGTCCAATGTTTTCCAAACTCGTGTCCATCGATATGACCACCTTCTCCAGCAGGAAAAGACCGTAATTATAGATTTGTTGCTGGCTTGGTTGACAAAGAGGGTTGAGTCGTGGAATTTGGTATTCACAGTCGTCAGTTAACTCTACAACATGGTCGTTCCACAAATCTCTTGGTGATGCTGGGGCACTGTGGATCAGTATTATGGCAAGCATGTGCCTTAGTTGGCGGCCTGTCTGCCATACTGCTGCTTTGTTGATTGAGTCGTGATAATGTTGGTCACTAAGTAGTAGTCCAAGCCGATTTGCCGCCTCGCGGAATGTACTTAGACGAACTCCATCAACTGTGCGTAATGCTTCAAAGGATGTAGGTCCGCGGATGGTTGACAATAGCAGCCTCAGGTAATAAAGGTCTCCCCGTTTGACGTTTGCGAAGTAAATTCTTCCAACTGAAATTGTTTTGTTTTGCCTCGGTTTGAATCTTTTCGTTTTCTCGTCCCAAGTGAAGAACTTTGGTATTTCTTGATACTTCAATGTTTGTACTGATTGCTGCGACTTAGGTAAGAGTGTGTTATCTGCGCATAACCGGAAATACTCTGTGAGTGTTGTCCTTTTGGCACGCCCAGATTCGATTGCTCTGCGCAGACCATTTTGATCCAGAAAATAAATTGTCTGAGCTTTGTTCAGGTGTAAACTGAGTCTTTGGATTGCTGGCCATCTACCGGCCAATTCAAATTTCAGCAAACACCAAACGTCTAGAGATGATGTTAGCAAAAACAACCATTAACATAATAATAGTCTGTTGACAATATAAAGAACAAACCTTCTGTGGCCAATATAAATCGTGCATTCACATATGCCAAGATTTCGTCATTGTTTCCCGGGTCATTTACACTTGCCATGGTCCTGTCGTGACCTTTAAGGATGTATTTAAACAAATACTTGATAGCCCTTATACTTCCTGCTACTTCAACGTTAATATGACATCCATATTTTAAAGTTAAGAACCTATTGTAAGGCACGACATTCGCATTAGTGTATTGCACTGGTCCTTTGTCGAAGTGGCGACCATTATTTGGCCTTTTGTAGGCTGGATTACAGAATGCGAGAGGTGTCAAGGTGACAATGCAATAATCAAAAAACAAAAATCACAATTCCCGGGTGCAAAATTCAAAAATCAAAGACAAAACTACAGAAAATATTCAAATACAGGGCAAAAACCCCTGTACTGGAGTAAAAGTCATGGCAGAACCCCCTTTCAGACCAGGTTACGGCCCAAATTTCAGTAGATTGACAACTTGAAGCTCAACATTTGTCACCCCATTGTTGCATTGACACAAAAAGTACCAGGAAAGCCACAAAAGAGGAAAACAAAATTCAAAAATCAAAAAAATAAAAGTCGAAAATCAAAAAACAAATGTCAATAATCAAAAAACAACAATTAACAAACCATAAACGAAGACCCCAAAGATGAAAACTTCACATTAGATGATGAAAATTGTACAAACCACCTCTCTACCTCTCAACCTCTCAACCAATCACACAACCCATACACCACACACCATCACCGATCATCTTATATTGGCCAGTCATTCATCCACATTCATCCATCGTTTGTCATAGTCTCCACCCATCCACCTTGTTCAACAAAACCTACACTACACTGAACTTCTTTGATTGTCGTCACTCTTCTTCATCCTTCTTTGATCGTCTTCACCCTTCTTCAATCTTCTTGGATCGGCTTGAATCCTCTGTAATCTTCTTTTATCAGCTTCAATCTTCTTTATCTTCTTCAATCGGCTTCCATCTTCTTCCCCCTTCTTTGATTGGCTTCACCCTACTTCAATCTTCTTGGATCGGCTTCAATCTTCTGTAATCTTCTTTAGTATTCTTCAATATTCTTCAATCAACTTCCATCTTCTTGAGTATTCGTCAATCGGCTTCAATCTTCTGTAATCTTCTTTGATACCTTCAATCTTCTTTAGTATTCTTCAATCGGCTGCATTCTCCTTGAGTATTCATCAATCGGCTTCATATTCTTCTTTAGTATTCTTCAATTGGATTAAATCTGCTTCTTTTGTATTCTTCAATCGGCTTGAATCATCTTCAATCATCTTTGATATCCCTCGATCTCCTTTGATCTTCTTTAGTATTCTTCAATTGGCTTCAATCTTCTTTTCAACATTTGTGTGAGTCAAACGAATCAATACACTTTCTTCAAGCTTGCTCAATCCCGTGTTTTATTTTCCCGATGGTTCAAAACTTTCCGGTCTATGCAGGAAGCGGTGCTACCACTGAATGTGCTTATTTCTTTGAAGAAGTACTTGATGTTACACAATACCGCAAGTATACCAGCAATCACAACTTTGAACTCCGGGGTTCTGAAAGTCCTTTTCACTACGCCAAATTACATTTTTTCCTTGGGGCATAGAAAAGTAGTTTGCACGTAGAAAACTATACTTTTCTACTCACATAATGCACTTTTCTATACCCAAGTATATTAATGACTATAGCAAACACTACAAGAAAGATAATATTTTCTGGGCAGAAAATTAAATTATTGATACACAAAAATATTGAGAGGCCAGGAGAAGGGCAAAAAATAAATAAAAATATGCATCTTGTTCCCTGCGGTGAGAGCTTCACTCTCCATATTTTTCCATATTTTTACAGTCCGTATTGATAAGTGTACTAACAATAAACCTTCACAATCATCCAATTACAACCTGTAACAAGCACTGAAATTTGGCTCATTAGTGTTTAGAGAAACTTTTGATTTCTGAAAATACTCATAACTTTTTCAATTCCGGTCCAAAACGCTCGATTTTGGGTGCATTGGTAAGCTGGAATTGTCCTCCAAATAGTTCATAATAGG
>NW_006768779.1:236316-260632 GCF_000204055.1 Melampsora larici-populina 98AG31
ATCTTTTTTGTACATTTGTACATACAGATCCATAGAATGATTGTCATACTAGCTACATAGTTCTTGACCTTATGAAAGTTTGAGAGGAAGAGTTCAGCTTTCTAATGCACTTAAAATCGAGTGTTTTGAGGCAGATTTGACAAAGTTATAGGTGTTTTCAGAAATCAAAAGTTTCTCTAAACACTAATGAGCCAAATTTCAGTGCTTGTTACAGGTTGTAATTGGATGATTATGAAGGTTTATTGTTAGTACACTTATCAATACGGACTGTAAAAATATGGAAAAATATGGAGAGTGAAGCTCTCACCGCAGGGAACAAGATGCATATTTTTATTTATTTTTTGCCCTTCTCCTGGCCTCTCAATATTTTTGTGTATCAATAATTTAATTTTCTGCCCAGAAAATATTATATTTTGTGTAGTGAAAGTACATACATAAAAACCCTCCTTTTGTTTTTGTATGCAAAATTGGGGCTGCCTGACTAAGTCGAGGCAACAAGCAGACAGATACAGTGCGGAGTATACTTACATGTGTGAGATATGGAGCGTGTTGGCCTGGATCAACCCGGCCTGATTACACTGGTGCACTCATATTCCGTCTCACCAAAGCAGCCCTTCCTTCTAAACACTCCTTATCGGCGCCATGACTATCGCATCGCATGAAGCAATCAAATCGATCTCAACTTCATCTTCTTCAACTCTCGACAAAACATTCATCTCACAATTTTTTACGCTACCATCTCTAGAAGTTCAACCAGATGTGCAAGCAGGATTCTCACTTAGGATAATCTTTGGCCCAATGGCCTCGTGTACAATACAATTGTAAGTTGAAGTCCACCCGTTCCCGGAGCAAACACTATCATTCTTTTTCTTCCTGTGGAATTAGTCGCCATTGACCTTTCTTCTGAACCTAAAACTGATCGATGGTTCTTTTTGATCGAAAGTCCCACTATAGATCAAAACCAAGCTTATTCATACAAAATTTTAGTGGGACTGGGGTGATCTCAAGTTTGAAACCAGGTTCTTGAAACCGTAGCCATCAAACCTCCACCGGTGCAATCATCAATACCAGCTATCAAGAACTCCTACCGTGTCACTAGATAGTAGATAGAATTAAATCGGAAAGTGATTCGATAGAAGGGTTTCAGGTTTCAATGGTTGTCCTCAAACACAATCACATTCATCATTGCTCTATTCGTATCCTCCCTCACCTACCGAGCTTTGAATTTGTATCCTGTCAATCAAAAGACTCCATTTTCAATCTATTTCTCCATATGCTGTCCCCCAAAAAGAAGACTCGTCAAACCCGAAGGCATATTTGTACTTGCGAGGCATACCAATGGTCTTCTGGCAACTACATAGACCCAACTGGGATAGCCCGTTCAGGTGTTGAGCTGAGTCCGGAAGCGTTCGATGCCCACCAACGTGCAGAACTACGACTGCAGTTTCAAACAGATGGTACTCCATCCTCGTGGCTACCTTCAAGTCCTCGCCCTCAGACTGGTGTCGCAAGCGAAGAAGATCTAACTTCACGGTTTGAAAGAGTCGCGCTGGGCTCAACCCTCCCTTTGAGAGCATCTGGGAGTGCGCAAAGGGCTCCGTTGAACACAGAAGTAACTACAAGACCACCAGATATGCGACTTCGCACCTCACCATCAGCCTTCATTCGTAGATCTACGCCTTCCCAGGAGTTGGCCAATGTCTCAAGCAATCTGGATATTGCTGACGAGCATGTGAATACATCGCAAAGCTCTTCAGAATCGGTGCAGTTATTTGGCAACCAAATTTATAGTTGTGGTACGTCAGCTCTAGTCATGACTGATTTGTAAATGCGTTTTATCAGTCAAAGTGCTAACCCAAATTGATGTTGGTATATAGTACGATTCTTTGAATTCAGCTTAGAACTCATCAACCCGTTACATTTGCATGCAGCACTAGCTGCGGCTCTGATGAATATCTTTAGCCACACGTCGTTGAAGGCAACTTCATGGCTTTTGGATGTGCAAAGAACAAACATTGAGCTGTCCTTGACACATGGCTTGAGGCCAAATCCCTCACCTGCCCAGCTTCTACCTTATGATGATCAAGTTTTTCGTCGGATTCCAAAGACAATTGCTACAGTCTTTGGTTGGCTTCAAATCGACCCTACTCTTGTATATATGAATTGCTGTCCATCTTGCTTTGCTTTGTACCCCCTCCAAAGCGCCCCACCCGTCTGCAATCATAGAATTGCTAGTATTCCAGGTGGTCCGCCAGAGTCCAAGGATTCCAATACCGAGTTATCTGACACGTTATCCAAGAACTACACTCCTGATTTGACCGATCGTCTCTGCGGTGAACCCTTACTACGATTTTCTAGAGGAAGCTCAGTCCCTGTACGACGCTATGCATTCCAGAGCTTTTCCGATTGGATCGCACGATTGCTCTCAAGACCTTGTGTTGAGTCATGGCTCGATGAGTCCTTGGTAGAATCAACCAAGCCTCTTGATCCGGACAGTCCGGTACATGATATCCATCAAGCCAGGATCTGGAAGAAATTCAAAGGCCGAGATGGGAAACAATTTACAGCTCAGAGCGGAAATCTTACCTTTGCGATGTTTGTTGATGGTATAAATCCATTTGGGAACAAGCAAAGCGGCCACCACGTGTCTATAACATTCATTGTCTTAGTGTGTCTGACACTACCCTTTCGCATTCGTTATCGGCCAGAAAACGTGTTCTTAGTGGGGGTTGTTCCAGGACCGCGGGAACCTTCACTGGAGCAGATGAATTGGGTCTTACGCCCAATTGTAACTCAACTTCAAGTCCTTTGGAATGAGGGCCTTCTCCTTTCACAAACACATTCCTACAAGAAAGGTCGCCTCATTAGAGCCGCCCTTCTGCTCTTTATCGCGGATTTACCTGCATTACAACGCTCTCTTGGTTTTCCAAGTGCAAATGCAAAGTACTTTTGCTCCATTTGTCTATTGATGAAGGCACAGGCAAAGAATTTCGATTCCTCAACCTGGCCACCACGTACCACTTGCCAGCACAAAAAATGGGCATATTCAGCACGGGATGCTGAAACCGTTAAGGAACGAGAGACAATCTTTAAAACCCATGGAGTCCGTTATTCAGTTTTAGTCGATCTTGAGTATTGGGATATCATTGAATGTCATGTCATTGACTTGATGCACAACTTGTTACTGGGCCTTCTGGCTTGGCACTGCCGACGCTTTTGGTCAATGAAAGAAATACTCAACGAAGAAGACCAGTCAACTTCAATCAGTACAGCTGAACTATTGAATCTTCTTTCAGAGCACTCCAATCCACAATCACAAGCAAAGCCTGAGGGTTTCCCCGTACCAGAAGTTGACGATGAAGAAGATGAGAATATCAATAACATCTTGTTTTCAGAGAATACCGACTCGAGTGATGAGGATTTTCTTCCTTTGGGCGAAGGATGGAACGGCACATGGGAGCCTCCTCCAGTTGACAAGATTATATTTGATGCAGCCATGCTGAAAGAAATTAATGCATTACTACCTCATATTCACATTCCCAGCTGGATCAAACGTGCACTACCCGTTTTGGGCAAGGCTTCTTTTGGTAAACTTAAAGCTGATGAATGGCGAAATTTGTTCACAATTCAACTACCTCTTATACTCATTCCAATGTGGTACGGCCATGATCATGTCCAATCGTCACTCCTCAAAAACTTCTGTCATTTGGTATCGCTGGTAAACCTTGCACTCAAGCGGGTGATGACTTCTGAAATCATTTTGTCATACCGCTATCATATCCGTGAATATCTAGAGAGTTCGTTTTTGCTCTTTGAGCACTGTAAACCAACCTGTAATCATCACATGGCTATACACTTAGCTGACTGTCTTGAGAAGGCTAGTCCAGTCCGCTCTTGGTGGTCATTCCCTTATGAAAGGCTCATGGGAGATATCCTCAAAGCCAGTCACAATAATCATATTGGTGAGCTTTTCTCTGACCTTGTCACCTTCAATTGATGACTAAACTTCACGTGTTTTCTCTCCAAAAGGCGAAATTGAAATCTCATTCATGAAGAGTTTTTGCCGCGCGGGCAACCTTGCTGGGATCCTAGAAGATGAAAAACTTCCTGAAGCTCTTCATCCTTACATATCCCGCTTGAAGGAGATATACGAGCCACTGCCAAAACTTTGAAGACAAACTTCAAACTCAAAGATGGAACCCCTTGACCCCATCATCCTGAAATCTTTGACAAAGCGCTTGAATACTCAACGGATAGATGACTGTACGTGGGTAACACCAGAAAAGTGGGCTTCAATGTCCAAAGAAGACTCTCTTGGTTTTGCACCAGTGACAGCTTGAGGGATATTTTACAATCAAGTTTCACATTTAGATGTAAACTTTTCAACCTTTAGAGCAAGTCAAAAAGACAGTTTCATCGTTTTCAAGTCACTTCGAGGACACACCTGCTTTGGTAGAATTCATTCCATCTTTACACACCGCCGAAGTCCGGAACAAAACAAGAATATAAAAGACACGTGGCTATGTGTACAATCATTCCGCCCACTTTCCCCAAGTCAATATAATCCATTTGTGAGAGTTGATGCACCAGACCTCCAGGTTGAGTTGCGATTGTGGGAAACCCCTGACAGTGTGTTGGTGAGATTGGATGAAGTAGTGGCGCACTGCGCCTGGATGAGGTATCGCCCCGGTTCGATTCACAAGAGTTTGGACGTGCCAACAGTCGCATTAGTATCCATGGCACGATGAGTCTCCAAGTTATTTGATGAGTGTCTAAAATTGAAGTTCATGTATATAGTTAGCAATTAAGTTTTTGAAAAATCTCAAATATATCAGATTGATGACTTACAATGGAAGATATCATTGTAATGACTCTACAATAGGGATCAAGTTTGAAAGAAGAGGTTTACGATTAATATCAAGTGCGCTCCTTTCAAAAGGTGTTAGTGATTCAAGGTAATGTGGCGAGTAGCAGTCTACCAGGAGACCGGAGGGAACAGGATTGTCGGAAATTAGTGCGTTTGGACACTGGAGTCAAGGTCGTGGAGGGCGTCCATTAGTTGACCCACTACTTTGATTTTCCTGTTTTCTGGGCTTGGGGATACTGAGGTCTAGCCGGGCTTTATACTTGTCCAAAATTATGATGATGTTTGTCAACTCAGAGCTGCGCCAAGTTAGCTTTCTGATGTGACACGCAGTTCGTGTGTGATCGTTGTCGCGGTGTAGACAATCCTCGTGATCTGTCTCGTCATCGCTGCAAGCTTCTTGGATGATGGCTGAAAGGGGCCACAACGGCCGTTGTGAGAGTACTATACGGTCGCGAAGCTTCTTGTTCTGTTGAGAGCTGCATCAGGCTGATGGAAACTAGGGAAAATGGACGAAAGAGGAGGGGACGCACATAACTCAGCCGTGCACGTCTTTGGACTGCACTAGAAGCGCGCTTCTTTCAAGTTTCATCCCAAGCTTCTTGCTGATACCTGAATATCCGTGTTACATGAATATGTGTATTAGAAGATACTTAAAGAAATTCAGGGTGTGAGAGTGATGGTACATACCGTTTCATGAGAGATCGTACACGGGTATCCAACAATTTCTTGAGGTGTTTTCGATTTTTGGTATCAAGGGATACACCAGGATATTCGCCGCACTCGACTATCTTGATGAAGATTCTAAATGCTAAATCCCATAACCATTTGTTCTCGGGAGAAGATGGAGATTTGGAAAAGTCAGGACGAAAGTTTATCACCCCCACAGATCGCATCATAGTCCGCATGACAATGAGCTGTTGGGTTGTCGCCTTGGGATGTTGCAGCCCTTTGCCTTCCGGAAGAGGCGTTTCAGAAGTAGATTGGGTTGCTTCAGTGGCATGGGCGAAAAGATCAATGTTATCAAGGTCAATATCGATTTTCCAAGCCTTTTGGTCTTCATCAGTTGCTGGAGGGGGTAGGCTGGCTGCAGAACTGATGAGGCCTAAAAGAGTGTCAATATGTACACGCATCCAGGACTGCATAATTAATCAGCTTGGAAGATCTTTCCCCAGGGTTTTTTTGTGAACTCACCGCGGATCTTCCACCCCGTGTTTTGGTCTCAGGTGAGGAGCTTGGTTTGACGTCTGAAATTTGGCTCACGACCTCCGATAAAACGTTCAAGTCGTGGGTAACGAGTTCAAGCTTACTATTAGTGTCTGCTAGGGAATGTTTAAGTTGGTCTAAAGGTATGTGAAGCTTCAGTAATCATGGTGTGATCGGTATGTGTATCACGACTTACAATATTTTGTACGCCATTCAGGCTCATTTTTTTCTTCCTCGTAAGCACCCTGTTTGGGAGCATCAAATTGATCAACATGAGGAGATGGACTTGTCGGGGATATTGGGGAGCGAGGGTGCATGGAAGACTGTCGAGATTTGTGTGAGACAGCCGGGCTTGTTCTAGTAGACTTCGGAGGGGGGCTGTGCTTATCAGATTTTGATTCTTCAGAACCATCACCGGCGTCACTTGAAGAATTGTTGTCGTCTGATGGTTGCCAATCGTCGTCGTCTGGTGGATGCCAATCGTCGTCAGAAGATTCTGTTGGCTTGGGATTGCTTGTGGAGATGAATTTGTGGGTCGGGTTAGGGCGTGGGTGCAGGAGGCGTCGGTGTTC
This sequence comes from Melampsora larici-populina 98AG31, assembly GCF_000204055.1. NCBI lineage: Eukaryota > Fungi > Basidiomycota > Pucciniomycetes > Pucciniales > Melampsoraceae > Melampsora > Melampsora laricis-populina. The sequence goes on from NW_006768779.1 coordinate 242,959, forward strand.
TAGACTAGGAAGTTTGTCTTGTATGATATCTGCAGTAGATTTTGAAAAGTGTGACAATCCGGCTAGTTGATGTAAAGTGTCAATCAAGAATACACTGATTCCACCTAACACGGTCTGAAACTACTAACTAGGCTGTGCAGTTGAACTGCGTTCAGGAGAATTGCTAGGTGAGGACGACTTTGCTCTTCCTTTACCCTTGTTTCTTTTTTTGCTGATCGGTGAATTGACTCCGCAAGCTGATGAGATGCTGGGTGGAAAACTTTGGCCAGTAGGAGTTGGGTATTGAATGGGGGATGATGGCCGAACATCTGCGTGTGCAAAGAGAAGTTAGGTCAGCTTACCCCATATCAACCCACAAATTATGATATTCAAAAAAAACTCTACCTGGATATTTGTCATGAGACACAGCAGGTCCAGCTGATCCGGAGCAGGTCATGCGTACACATTTGAGTTAATACATTCATTAGAAATCAGGATTGCTTGACAAACCTCCGGATCCAGTGCCAGGAGGAGATATTGTTCGAGGTGCTTGCAGTTCAAATCGGAACAAGTGTCGGGGTATGCGAGCTATTCAAAGGTTTTGAAGACATCAGCACGGTGAGCCTTCACTGATAAATTGGAATTTGACGTACTTTTATCGCGATGCTGATTGCAGATATCGACTAGTTTGGCTTTGGTGGACGTCCTGCCATCAAAGCCTATCCCTTCAACAATCTGGATCAAGTCTGAACACTCAAGATTGTTGAAGTCGTAATCTTCTGGCGGAGATGGGTCAGTCGACAGAGGTCCTTGAGGAGTGTCCTGTGTTCCGGCTGGAGAGGCCTCGACCGTATTGGACAAGCCTTCTACACGCTTTGACCTAACTTCGTGACTCGAACAAATCCTTGGGGCTTTGGTCTTACGGACTAGCCTGGGACGCTTGGTTTCTACATACTTATCGAGGAGGTCTAACAATTGGTTTTGGGTTGCCTTGGGTCCAACTGGAACACCTGAATTTTCAAGACGGCTGGGTAGATCCTCGTTCAGTTCAGGTGGTCCTATGATGCCAGAGAAGGATAGCCATAAGTCGCCGATTGACAATTGATGGATGAGTGCTAACGACATGAATCCAGCTTCTAAAAAAGATGTCTGATTGTATCAGAAAAAACTTACCGCCCACCAAGCCGGTTGGTGGAGGCGTGCCCTTTTTGCGCTTCTGGGGCCGGGTTTTTGTACTCAAATTGCTGGAGGATGGCCCCGCCGCAGGTGGTTCACAGAAAGGCTGTGAAGTCGAAAGCTTGAGAACTGATGGAAGCACCGGCAATGCTGGCTGAAGAGATGCTGATGCGGGGTCCTCTGCAAGTGGCGCCGTGGTTTTGTTTCGCAAGCTCCGACGAGGAAGGCCCTTTTCTTTTTTTGAAGACATCTTGGGTAAATGATCATAGCGATAAAGCTGGAGAACGTGATAAAACGGACAACAATATCTAGACTCGTCTCTAAACAAATTTGGTGACTCTGAGAATGCCGGATGATGCAAAAACTGTGGATGGATGATGGATATATACTTGATTAGATTTGCACCCAAAACATCGTGCTATCCTGGCAAGAGGGAGCTACTTGGTGGAATGATCAAGTACGACCATCCATATCCTTTGTTTACTACAAGATTCGGTTTGTTTCTAAGTGATGTCCTTTAAATCCTTTATCTTTCATCTCACCACAAAATCTTTGAATCCTGTATCTTTCATCTCACCACAAAATTGAAATCAGTATCTTCGCTACAAAACCTTGGCTCACTATGCAAACTACACATGAAATGTCATATTCGAAGCCTGCTACCTCTCGTGACCTTCCATTAACCAAGTCATCAGGCAACACGAAAGAAGTGGGTACTGTTCCTTGTGAGCTACACATAGACATAAACTCCGTCATCAAAGGACACAGCGGAGATGGGTACCGTGTCTCTACTACCTTGACATATGTCAGCTCAAAGGGATCCAAACACCTGGGAACCTGATTCCACAAAGCCATCTAAGTCATGCAAATACGAGTCACTGGGGTGATCAAGTCAACCCAGTTACCTTCAGCGCGGGTCGAAAGACTTGCATGTTTTACGCAACAGAGCCCCACAACAAGCTGTAACAATCTTTGATCCAACTCACCATACACGTTTTTTGTTTGGACACATTTGCATTTGATCACCCTTATAACTAGCAGACTTTGTTCACCCAAAAGTTCTATCTTGTAGGACATGCACGCTCGTCCACTTCTTCAAGTATAACTCTCACCTTTACGGATTCAGGTCTCCTAGTCCCCTCGTACAACACTTTATTACATCTGTCATTGTGGTTGCTAGATCTTGAATTTATTACTGCTCTGTGTGTGTTTGTGTTTTCCTTCTTCACTCCGTTTTGTCTCAAAATCTTCACCTTCCCTGTGGATCACACCTATCACTGATAGACGTACAATCATTTCTTTATCTACAGCTCTGCAGTGCAGCTAGCATAATCCTCTCGAATTGGAAAATAAAGCCTTAAATAATCATATACTTGAGGCCTCCAGGGTAAATCATACATCTTTTACTTTCAGTCTCTTGAAACCCACTACACATCTTAGTTCAAGTATATTGATGTTCACCAATCTACATGTGTGCTCAACTTCCAGTTCCTTGTAGACCGCACTTCGATTGGCTTTAATCTACCAATACGATTTCCTACGTTCTTCAATTCCCTGAACAATCCCGGTGTGTTTTACCACGCTGTTTCTCCAAAAGCTTGTATTCAGGATCTGACTATCAATTGACTCTAGTGATGCCCAAGAAGGCAAAATCATCAGGATCTAGCACCAGTCCAGTCACGTCGCCAAGCACTGCAACCGAGCTCCTTTCGAATATGCAGAAGAAGGTGGCCGCTGCCCCTGCAACCTTTACTCTTGCAGGAGTCCCGCCATCAGCTAGTCGCCAAACTCCAAAGGCTCCAGACTCATCAATCGACAACAATGAGACCGACAACGAGTCTCATCCGTTATGGAATGCTGTGCAAACTTTACCCTCCGACCTTCGAAAGTTTCTTGAGTGAGATCAAGAAAAAGTCAATCAAGAAAATTGAATTCTATCGAATCCTTTTGCACTTCAACCCGGCGACCAAGGCTCGTGTGACTGGCCTCAAAGCGCTCTTAGTGGCAGAATTTGAAAAAGATTTGTTACCGCGCCTTCTGCCATTTATATCAGCCGCGCCGCCTACTCCTACGGACACCGAGGAAGACGACTTTGATCCTATGGCCTCCACTACAACTCGTTGCATGTTGAAAGAGGTTCTTCAGCGTCGAGCCCCCAGCGTGAACATTCCTTCAATCGCCAAGATAGATGGTTTACGCCGTCTTTACAAAGAACACATCAATCCAGATCTCAAATTACCCGAAGTTACGGAATTCACCAAAGCACCTCGTGCCCTCAAAGAGAAAGCTCTCAAGGGACACACAATCGAACACCTCCGTTTTGCTCTCCAATGCAAAAACCCTGAGGTATTCATTCACACTGCCGGCTTGGATCGTCCTGTTTGCCTTGCCTCATACATCAAGTTTATCTGTGAAGGGTCCGTTGAGCCTGGGGTTTTAGTCGAGAGATTTCACTACTCTATCATCACTTCCTGAATCGTGCGAACATCAAACAACTGTAATTTTTGTCTACTTTGCTTTTTGTTTTTGAGAATGTCATGCCTTCCTCACGCACCTGGTTTGTATTGTATGGTCTTCCGTCCCATGTCTTCTTGGGGTTCAACCAGCCGCTCTATTTCTAGATTTTGTTACTGAAACTACTTTGTATTGCTTGCACTGGACTGTACTGCCTGTCAATTTACCGTGTTCTATTGCTTATGACAATATGGTACATAAGGAGATGAATAAAGGCTACAATTCATCTCGTTACGAGATCATCGTCAGCCATTGTACATGTATAATCATGGATATACTACCAGAAATTGGACCACAAACATAAAATGCATAAAGGTTAAACAATCAAGCGCTCAAGCAAACCAAAAGATGAAAATACAAGAAATCCTGGAAGAAACAATCCCACATTGAGAAGTTGTACAAACAAAACCATTGCAATCGTAATGGCAAAGATGAGACAATTTTTCTGCACAATTGGATCTTTGTGAAGCTCATGGCTCTCATGAATGAATTGAACGTGCTAAAAGAATCCTAGTATTATTCATTGATCTGGCTTAAGTAGAATGTAGATGCCTCAAACACCAAGAGGACTGGGACAATGCCATTACAATCAGAAACACAGGCCACGTAATAGGATTAGATCAAATCAAGCACAGGAGTCTGTTTGTGGTTCAGCAATGTCATTGGATTTGACATTGTCTGAGTCATCATTGTATTGATCAACAAGCTTCTCGCTCGCAGGTCCAAGAAGCTTTTGGACTACCCTCTCGTGTATCTTGATCTTGTGATGGGCTGAAGACACCTCCTGCATCAAATCCAGAACCTCCACGTCCAACAGTTCAACCTTCGACTTTAGCACATGGATATCGCTGATGGCTTTTTCCATATGTAAAGCTAGATCTCTCTCAACTGAATCTGCCAAAAAAAGACTGAGCATCAATTTTTACGTACAGTATTGGTCAACATCATTATAACAAAACATCACACACCATTTACTTGCTTTTTTTGTACAGCGTGGGAATCAATATTGTCCCGCATCATTCTCCCAAGCAGAACCAGCATGTTATCCATATGATCCAATTTCGCCTGTAATGGACCTGCTTTAATTTGAGGTACACTTCAGTCTGATTGGATTATGCATCCCAACAAATCGTGAGAAGCAGAAAAGACTTTTATCCTTACCTTTTATTTCACCTTTTTGAGTACCTGAATCTGTGATATCATGGTGAATGACGACTGGTCAACACTAAGTTTAAGAATCCTTGAATCTTGAATTCTTTAAACAATATCTACAAACCTTGTGTTCCAGAATCTACAACTTGCACATCACTAGGTTCCACGACATCTGTTGCCTGGTGAACATCAACCATTGAATGTTGATTTCCGGCGATCGTGGTGTCTGGAGTTTGGGACCCACCTGTAGCTTACAGATCCCACGCTGAAATACCGTGACATCTGCGTAAAAGCATACGGTGTCGTACCGAAAGCGTCTTATCAGAAGACCCAGATGTCTGGTATCGTCTTTTCACTCATTCCCACCAACAATTTACAAGCCAAAGATATCTCATTCACACATCACCACCACCACCACCCAAAGTCCCTTTCAGCCACGTGTGAGTACCTTATTCACCCAATCACACACACATACCCACCTGAATTCCCCCATTCCCACATTCACACGCCTTTCCCCCATTCCCACTTTCAGTTCCACTTCTCAGTCGTCTCAAAAATGACAAGTCATTCTGACACACCCACCGCTAACACCACCAATCCCTCACTAATGACACCAAAATAAAAGCTTTTTGATTGCAAACAAACATGGCTTGTACATACTCCACGTAAAATGACTGTAAAATGACTAATTGATTTAAGAATTTTGATCATCATTGATTGCAACCAGATCATCTCAACACTTACAATTGAGTACTGTTTGATCACAAACAAACAGATTACGCACATCTCAGTGTAAAGTGGACAATGTTATTCTTGTTTTCAGAATATTGATCATGATTGATCCCAACAAGTACATTTCAAAAGTTACACCACATGCACATCTACTCAAAGTGATCACATCCCAAACCTGCAGTTACCATTGCTCATTGGCCCATCAAAAACCTTAAGAATATCCTCACATGTGCAATACACACATCACTTCACAACACATTCAAACCAACACAAAGAAAATCAAATGTAACTTCCATTACACCAAACAACTTCGGCAAAAAACTTTGGTGGCTTAGTCATTTCAACAATAACAAGTAATCTTTTGGAATAGGCAAGACTCCAGCCATTCAACTGATGACACGGATGTAAACCAAACTAACATAATTCAAGTAACTACATGTGGCCCCAGGGGATTGGACTCTTTAAGACGTTCAGCAACATTATCACTAACTTCCGCACGCACTTAAGTAGCATGATTTTCCAGTAACTTAACCTGAAACTTCCCACTGTTGATGTCATCTATCCACTGACGCCGAGCCTTTGCATTCATTCCTGTGAAACCTTTGAGAAAATCGACCTCCAGCATGCTTGAATCTGGGGCACGCTCGATGCCCACTGGGATTTTGCGCTCTTTTAAAGTGCCAATGGGATCAGCCACCTTAGGAAAACTCTTCTAAAGACCGACTTGAGCTATAAGTGAGGATATCACAAGTCAGCTGACTATACACATACCAAATCAACCTTGGTTGGATACATACCCAATAATTGATTCAACATGTCACTCAACGTCTTCTTATCGGTGTCGGATTTGTTGTTTGATGCTTTGTGAGTCAAAGAAGCTTTGTTTGCTGCTGCAACCGACTTGACTTCATCAATTGTCGATCCATTTTGACAATACAGTGGGAAAACATGTTGAAGCTGTGCCTTTGTTTCGACCCAAGTAGATATCTCATCCCGAGATGTATACTCTCTACACCAACCTTCACCAGACAAACTGTTGCTACATGCAATTATATAATAATCCAGTCCGACAAGGTGGTGGTACCGGGCCAGCTACAAAAATATATTGTCAATATAGTATAGAATGAAGAAAAAAAACGAAACAAACAGGCCAGTCCTTACTTCTTGGGCTATCTTTTTCATACATTGAAGAGATCGCTTTTCTTGTTTTTGAGAAGACGCAGAGGGTGTATTCAACTTCCGATCCCTTTCTACTTTTTTCAAGTCTACCAGCTTCTCATAAATCGGCCGATATAGAAGCTCGTCTTCCTCCTTAAGCTTCGGAATCTCAGGTATCAGTATTGAACTGTCACCAAAGACATTGCTATCTTCAATTATGTTAATTGCAGAGTAGTCGGGATATCCTCCAAGAGCGTAGAACACATTAGATGTGAACACAGCATACTCGTCGTCGGTAAGAGCTTGATAAGCGATTGAATTGGCTTGGTTTCGACGTGTGAGTATGTCGCTGGAATCTGGGTCTCGTCTTACAGGCACTGAAAAGAAGCCACAGTATCAGTGTACGGTGTTGAACACAGTATATATGTAGAGGTTAACTAAAACTGACTTGCAAACTTATTTGCATCAAGTGCAAAGCTTAACCAACGGTGCCAGGGATTTTCCGCATGAGTACCACCCATCAAGCCCCTTGAAATCAAAGCAACCATAATTAGAATACAAATAAATTGGTCTTGTTTATTTATTTAGCGCCCAGACATACAAGGCTCGCTTCAATTTCATAATGTCCACCCCAGAGACCATCACAATCATGTGAATAGTGTGGTCCAGGTCTTCAAGAACGGCTTGGCCTTTGGCAATGAAAGCGGCGCTTAGCTGATGATTCGACGAGCGCTGGCGTGCCAACTGTGCTTGAATCCGTCCAACAGGCCAAGATTTCTTCGCTGCCTGATAATTTTTTAAAGTGATATCACGTAGGTCGATATCTTCGGCTGTCACATCCCTTCCGGTAGTTTGCAGGCGTGGTTGCTGCGTAACAGCTGGCGTGGGCAGATAAGTTGGATCAGCGATAGGGCGATTCGTAGCATCTTCCTCATCCAGATCCAGCTCTTCCTGAGTAAGCTCCATCTCGCGGCGACGCCGTTTAGAAGGACGTTTAGGACCTTCCGAACTGGTCTGGTTGGTCGATTTGGTTTGAGTCGGACGAGTGTTTCGCTGTGATTTTGAGGTTGAGGGCATCGCGACGAGTGGTAAGTAGGTGTGTGTTCTAATCAATGTGGTAGAGCTATTGACCGAGGCCTGACGATGTGAAAGCTGTGGTAATGTATCACAGCTTACACACCATACAACATGTGAAATATGTTATACATAGGTACATGTCACTACCAGGTGACATGTACTGCACCTCAAATTTGAATATTTTCCAAAGTGTGTTGTAATTTCAAACACTCACTCATACCATAGTCTAGCAATTAAATGGGTTGACAAATGTCAGCCAGTCACACAAACTAATAGACGCAATCACACCTAGATTATCATTAGTGTATTTGATGAGGAACTTTGTCGCAATGACTTTTCAGCTAGAGCTCTCTAGTGTGTTACCTAGATATCCCATTCCCGTGACACCAGCGGAAGACCACACCCGACCGACCATACCAGAGTTGAAGATGTCTTAATCTTATAGGCACTAGGGACGGGTAGATTACATGGATCATTATCTTCATGTATAAGTTGATATATATTCATAAATGAGGATTCTCAATTGGGGTAACTGGCCAATCTCATAGTGGCAGATTTTGGCTGACGTCAAACAAACACTGACGGCAGCCAGTAGTCAAACCTCCCTGTAGCTCCCTATTGTCGAATTGTGTTCAAGGAACATTTGCAATTCACTTAGCTCCAGGGTGGACACAAACAGTATTTTTTGTAATACTAGATCTTCCACATATGCCCAATCGGGAAGAGCTAGCTTTGATTCGTTCTGTACATCTTTTTTCCGAGTCCTCATCTTTTCACTTATCATCAATTTTCAATTTTCACATCTTGTGATTTTAAAGTCATTCTCTCAATGGGATTGAATGGTCGTGCTATTGCTTGCCCAGGCTCCTCTCGATTTTCTAAACGCAAGGCTCCAACCACCCCTGCCGCAATCCAGAAAGCTGAAAATGACCAAGCAAAGACCACCTGGGGAAAGAGACGGTGTGAAGAAATTGTCGAGGCACTCAATTTTCCCCCTGAACCAAACCCTCAACCTACAAATGCTGACAATCTCAATGATAATCTTCAATTTAATGAGAACTTGGCAGAGCACATTGCCAACAATGCAAACAACGTCAACAACGATGATCCCCAACGGCCACCTTTAACATTCACTCAATTCATCTCGGGTGATCAATACAGGGATCACCGACTTCGACAGGATGCACAGTGGAAGGACATCATGCCATCAATTTTCATAGCTTTCATGCAAGGCGCGGAGCGCACATCAAACTGGGGTAATGATGCCCTATGGAAGCACGACTTCAATGAGAACATTATCTGCTCCTGTCGTGAAGGTGACAAACATCAACGGGCTGTTGATACTGTGGATTTGATTTGTGAGGTTTGGAATTATGATTGAAAATGTGATGTGGTTTACATGCTGAAGTTTGCTATGACCAGTTCGTCGCAAGCTTATTGTTGAATTCTGCTTGTGCACCCCAGACCAAGTTAGGTTGATCAACCAAGGATATCTCGGAGGAACACCTAAGCAGCCTGAGACTGCATTCTCTCTCTGGCTCCTTCGCTTCTATCACCTGGCATGGGAATATTGCCACTCAAATATTCAACCTTTTGCTTTAATGATAGACAAATTCTTGGACGTGTTCAACCCACTAATCCTGGTTGCTAATACCCATGAGGTGATATCATCTTTTCAATTGATGAAATACATGCTCTGACATTTAACATTCACCCAGCCTCGATTGTGGCGAGTTCCAATGACAGGTGCGATCATTTGCTACCAACAAATACTCAAAGGGATAGAAGAGCTCAAGACTCGCAGCCTTGACCTTACTCCTTTGCAGAGACTTGCGGCTAATTTCCCAAGGTGTTTTGGTCCACCTGGTGCATCGGGAATCCAGAGCGGACCTCAATACATAGTTTGCGTGGATGGAAACTTCCAACAGCGACGTCATGAATCCGCCAGTCGCATCTTTGACGAGATCCCAGTGGTCATGCCATCCTTATTTATGAAACCTGAGGCAGTATCAAAATGGGAGCCTCCCAATTCGGGTAGGCTCCCTAGGGCTGATGTTGACCTGGTATTACTTCCTTTTGAAAAAGTGCCAATGAAGGATCACACGGCTTACCTATCTATTGGTGCCTGTGATTAGGACCCCTGCACACAACAGCACACGGCAGCAGCGGACAAACGAGATGCATCCAGCTGGCGAGGTTGTGAAGAGACGGGTTTGATAGGAATGGCATGCCGACATGACCATATGCTGAAAATGGTCAAGGTCATCCGAAGTGGTGAAAAGTGAGCAATTAAAAGTAACGGAACATCATATTACTCTTAACTCACTGAACCGTACTCTTGTACCCCTCCTGAACAGGGCTTATTTTGTACATGCTCTGCTGGGCGAACTATTCACCGCAATTCTTGAAGGCTATACTGATACCAATAATTCTGGTGTTGGGCTCCTATATGAAATTGGATGTACCCTAGAAAAAGGTGTGATTAAGGTAAGTTTGTCACGGAAAATATTTTCAAATCTATTTTATTAATGTAATCATGAACATCCAGCACAATCTATTTGTTGATGAGCGAGCGCAAGAACGTTTGATCTTTGGTACAAGTGCATTTCATGCATATGTTCATCGGTGGTCCTGTCAACTGCAATACAATCCACGACTCAATGCGCGGTGGGGTTTCTCAGATGGGGAAGGACTGGAACGTGAATGGTTCAAGGTGTCACCTCTAATTGCTCCCCTGCGGTGGGCGAGTCCACAGTTTTGGGTTGACGCATTGCATCTGAAACTCCAGCATAACAATGCGTTATCTCGTGAGAAAGCAGGTATCCATCTATTTCTGCTTTTTTCTTATAATACCTTTGCAAGGTATATTGATTGAAAACCTAACATATGTTACAGCAAAGTCAACATTACTTAAGCTCGGGACGACACAAAAAAGACTACATGACGCACATAGCAAGCTTGGGGAGTTGGAAAGAAGTGGTCTGACAACCGAATATATTGGCGCTCAATGGGAACAACAGAGAACTTGTCAAGCTGAAATCACGGGAGACGGGAGATTGATGACACTGAAGGTTCAACTGGGCCGACTCATTGAACTTGAGGAGGAATTTCAACTTGCTCAGTGAGTTTCTCTAAGACCTCCCTATGATGAACACCTATATTAAAGACAGTTTTATAACTATCAGCAAAGAGCTGAAGACTCTTCGCCGCAAAAGGAGGGCAAATATGTCACAGGCTGACCATGACGCTTTGCGAGACCTCCCATCAACACTTGTTGAACTAGAAGAGGCAATCACCAAAATTGCGGATGATTTAGGAGGTGATGCATTTCGAGATATGCCTGAGGTGAAAGGTGAGTTTGTGATTGATTGTGACTGAGTTTGTTGAACTGAGTAATGGGTTAAATATTCCATATCCTAGACCCACGGGCACGCCTCACAATGCGAATTCGAATGACTAAGGAGTCGCTTTATGAAGCAATGGTTGGGAAAATTGAGTGGCAAAAGAAGTGGAATCAGCCGGGCCTAGGTCAGTCTAAAGTACAATGCCAGGTTTTAAAAGTAATCTATTGATCATTGCTTGGTTTGATAGGGACCTCCGACCAAGCAAGATATAAGAAAGTCATGGACACTTGTAACAAAACTTTGACAACCAAATATGCAACATTCAAGTCAAATGTGGTGAAGTACCATAACAATTACCCAAATTCCCCAGTTATACGACTCCCAACATTGGAAGAAGTGAAAGCAATGGATATAACCGATGCTTTTTGGAATATAGGACATCTAACGCATCCCGACGAGCCCTGGGCTGTCGATGTTGCAACACAAATGGGAATCCAGGCCTTTCGAACAGCGCGAAGTGCTGCTGAAGAGCTTGAAAGAATAGCCTGTGAAGTTCAGCACATGATCAGGTCAGCCCTAGAAATGGAACTTAAGCTCAACTCGCTGCTCACGCTCTGCCACTTGCGTGAGTCATTCTATATATTTAACTAAATAACAATAAATTACTGATCTTGGAATCACAGCATGGGTCAATGGTGGTCCTGAAGAAAAGCAACCATTGCAGTTAGTGATGGCTGATGCACTCGTCTCAAGATCCAATTGGGAAGTATGTCAAAACATGTTGAAAGCGTTGCATAAAGAGCTTACCTTTTGGTTTTGTCGAACTTGGATGGTTTGGCACACTCACCTTCCCGGGCTAATTCAAAATACGGCAGCCTATTCTAATGAGACCATGGCTAGTTTTTCATATTTGCAATTGCAATGGAAATCTTTGATAGAAAGGTGCAGTCGCACATGGGAATGTATTGTTTGGTGCCCATCGGTGCCTGCACAACAACTTGATGAACTGGAATTGATTGATCAGGAAATACCGTTACATGATGAAGATGATATGAGAAATAACATTGATGACTTGGAGTATGACCTTACTCACAACCTGGTATTAATGGAAGATGATGATGAAATGCTGGTTGATTTTGTTCTTACGGGTGATAATTTTTAAAGTGCATCTTCTCATATTTGTACAAATGTTCATCCTTGAATCATTCTACACATTCAAATCCCAAATCAGTCTTTTTATTTATTATGTCTTCACAATTCAGAATATGCATGATAAATGATTTGCCGGCCATAAAATGGATGGCTACCTAACAAAGCCCCGCTTTGACTGCATAATAAAGCAATTGAGCCTTTGAAGCAAAGGGTTTGCTTCAGGGATACAATTGTTAGTCCCACTTTGGAATGTCCCAAAGCGGTAAGACAATAATATTACAGAATGAGAAGGATTCCCTTGGTTAATCAGTCTCTTATACTCTATAAGAAGACTGAGTAACCAACTTGGACTCAGGAGGTGGACCCAGGCGCCGGTGGTGGTAGTAATATTCCTCCACATATATACTATTCTATCATATTACTATTATAAGTTGTGAATATATGTAGGTTCTGATTGACATCAAGGGGGATCCTACATATTATTCAAAAATTGTGTCTCACTGTAAGTCTTGAATCATCTCATTGAGTCTTATGGTTACAAATTTTTGCCTATTATGAAGGTGGAATATAGATAATATTACTAATATTATGAAGGACAAATATACTTCTAACAATTGATTATCAAGCCTGTTGTTACTTGAATATGTAGCAGAAATATCCCTTGCACATCTCATTTGTCCTGTGCAATACAAGTAAATATGAATACTAATGAAGGAGGAATATTATGACTAAGATAGTTAAGTTGTCAACAATAATAGAGTCATAATTTTAAGCTGATAATAATATCAAGTAAGACTGTTAAACTTACATATTGTGAACTGGTGAATCTATGTACGTACCTCCTGTAAGAGGCATAATATGATTCATATTATTCAGTTGTCCATAATAATAGAGTAATATGTTTAAGTTGATAAGAATATGAAGGAAGAAATGAAGACTTTTAAACTGACATATTGGTCACTGGTGACTCTATTCACATACCTCCCATATGAATAACTTTTCTCCTTGTCCTTCTTTCTCTGTGACTTTATGTAAGTCATGTATCATATCAAGGATTAACTTTACAGCCCAGGTTCTCAAACATATGTAGGAGGAGTTGCTCTATGTTTCCCAGTATGTGAACTCCAGCAGAAGGTTGGGAAAGTATGAAGGAGGGATAATCCTCCTACAAATTATTCAAAAACTTATATGATTATCAGTTTGTGAAGGACATCACATGTATGATATGATATGAATGAGGAATATGGTTTTGAACTTTGGAATAATCAGTGGAAGGGATGATACATATGCGGACCCAATCTATTTTTCTTTTGATAAACACAGGGTGGCTTTGGTTTAATATGAAGGGGGAGTTTTTGACCATTATGCAGAAGGAGAATTCACGACTTGTGATGATTTCTCAACTCATGTTCAACAGATTTTGTAAGTGGGAAGATTGAAATGTATATGTGATATTCTGACCAACAAAAGGAATATTCACCTCTTGTGATGTTTTCTCAATTTATATTCAAGTCATATTACTTCCTACGGAATGCGAGATGTGTCAAGGTGACAATGCAAAAATCAAAAAACAAAAATCACAATTCCCGGGTGCGAAAATCAAAAATCAAAGACAAAACTACAGAAAATACTCAAACACAGGGCAAAAACCCCTGTACTGGAGTAAAAGTCATGGCAGAAACCCCTTTCAGACCAGGTTACGGCCCAAATTTCAGTAGATTTACAACTTGAAACTCAACATTTGTCACCCCATTGTCGCATTGACACAAAAAGTACCAGGAAAGCCACAAAAGAGGAAATCAAAATTCAAAAAACAAAAAAACAAAAGTTGAAAATCAAGAAAAAAATGTCAATAATCAAAAAACGACAATTAACAAACCATAAACAAGGACCCCAAAGATGAAAACTTCACATTAGATGATGGAAAGTGTACAAACCACCTCTCGACCTCTCTACCTCTCAACCAATCACACAACCCACACACCATCACCAATCATCTTAGTCATTCTTCCAACTTTTGTCATAGTCACCACCCATCCACTTGTTCAACAAAACCTACACTACACTGAACTTCTTTGATCGTCTCCACTCTTCTTCATCCTTATTTGATTGTCTTCACTCTTCTTCATCCTTCTTTGACCGTCTTCACCCTTCTTCAATCTTCTTGGATTGGCTTCAATCCTCTGTAATCTTCCTTAGTATTCTTCAATCGGCTTCAATCTTATGTAATCTTCTTTGATTGTCTTCACTCTTCTTCATCCTTCTTTGATCGGCTTCAATCTTCTTGAGTATTCTTCGATCGGCTTCAATCTTCTTGAGTATTCTTCAATCGGCTTCAATCTTCTTGAGTATTCTTCGATCAGCTTCAATCTTCTTCTTTAGTATTCTTCAATTGGCTTCAATTGGCTCCAATCTTCTTCAATCTTCTTTGATTGCCTTCCATCTTATTTGATCAGCTGCAATCTTCTTTGTTTTTTTTTCTCAGAGCTTTGTCTTTCAACATCATGAACCGTCCCAATTGTCCCTTGTGTCAAAATACTCTCCGTCAAGGCAGACAGCAAATATGTGAACCGTGCCTTGAAAACATCAATGCGGACCAAAACAAAATAGTTCCTCAATCTTCTCAACCCCGTCAGGCCCAACCCAATCTTCCCAACCCCGCCCTGCCAACCTCAAGGTCATCAATGCCAAAGCAGTGCTACAACAGAATGTGCTTATATCCTGGAAGAAGTACTTGACATTACACAATACCGCAAGTATACCAGCAATCACAACTTTGAACTCTGTGATTCTGATATTCCTTTGGTCAATGAGGTGATGCAAGGTCTCAGTCATTGGTCTCATAAACACTATGACGGAAGAATAAAGGTTGCGGATCTTCAGGGGGTGGGTTTGGTATTGACAGTCACAGTCCTCTGGCAAGCCAAACCGGCCTTTGATTTTTGCTTTGATTCTTTGACTGACATGTTCTCTTCCAACATCCCGGACTGGATCCCGTTGGGCATTGTGTTGTTGAGCCTTCTTCCGCTTTTGGTACTTGACCAACTTTTGCTTGCAGAGGTCTGATACTGGTTTTGGCATCTATGGAAAAAAACATTGTTTTGATTAGTGGTATGTTCAACACTTCAAGATTTTGGAATTTGTGTGGGGATGCCGTGAAATAATGATCAAAGTGAATAAACATTGAGTGATTGAATATTTGATGGATTGAATGTTTGATTTGGGAAATGAATCAATGTGAGATTTTATGAATGATTGATTGATTGAATGAGTATTGAGTAATTTCTTGAGGATTGAAATCAGGAAGCACCGAGATACATTTAGCAAAGGGTTAGGCTGGTATTTGGGGGTCCCCTCGGTCACTTGCCCTGCCCTTCACAAGACATAAGCATCTCTGCATGTATCTCAAGTACTTCCGTCTTCCATGAGTCAATGTGAATAACCTTGAGCTGTAAATCTTTGGATATAAGTGAATTTGCATATGTGAATAATTGTTTGAAGGAATGATTGATAAAGTAATTTCTTGAGGAGTTAAATCAGGAAGCACTGAGTTACATTTAGCAAAGGGTTAGGCTGGTAGTTGGGGGTCCCCTCGGTCACTTGCCCTGCCCTTCACGAGACATAAACATCTCTGCATGTATCTCAAGTACTTCCGTCTTCAATGATTGTTGGTGAGTAAATCATGAGTGGTAAATGTTTTGAATTATATGAGTCTTCTTTTGCGATGAATTGAACAGATGTTTGAGAAATATTGATTGATTTATCAATCTACATTCAATTATTATTGGCTTCTTGTGGATTCTTCAAGGTTCTATTTCTTCTTGAGGATATAATATTTGTTCTTATATGTTCTGTCTTCATCATGTTGAAGTGTAAGGAAGTAATGGGAAGACAAAGGAAGGAGCAAGATTACCTTGGTTGATTCAACAAATTGAAGGAAGCGGACAGTATGGTTTTCAGTAATAAGATCAGCAGAATCAGAGAACAAAGGACTGGTTAAATGCTTGCACTCGAATGGTGGCTGAGTTGTGGTCAGCCATCACACTGTGTATACACATGTAGCCTTACACATTACAGTTGATATGTCTACATATCTAACATGTAAACATATGGTTCACACAAAAGTTGCCCCACCAAAAGATTCATCACTCTTTGAAGGGAAAATCCCCAATTGGTTTTATAGCTTCTGTGATCAATCTTTCAATAATTTTATTTGTGAAGAAAAAAATTAGATTTGTAATACTGAAGTTCTATAGTCTCCAGCCGTACCGTTGAGTTTTTTGGCAAAAAATATCAAGTCACATCAGGATAAGAAAGTTTGGTCAGTGAGAATTTTTCAAATAGAGATAACTGTCATATAGGTTTAACACTCAAATTGTGGTCGTATAAAACAAGTGACTTACCTTTTATAGAATCATGTATATTGTCAAGTGCACTGTACAAAACAACCAAGTCAGTCTTATGATAAAAATGTATGAGAGTGATAGTATAGATAATATAAAATGATTTACCAATGAGCTGAAGGTGTAGAAGTATCTTTTGATTTTCAAAAAACATCATGATTTTCATCTTCTAGCCAACCTAATAAAAACCAATTCATCAGAAAAAAGAACTTTGACATATATAAGAAAAACTTAAGAAATTGGATAATTTAATCCTTAATAGAACTAACATCTACAGTTCGATAATGTAAATATTCTGCCGTATTTACATTTCTTGCTCCTTTTTAACATTCCAAATCATAATATAAAAAAATCGCCTCACCATTGCATGATCACCCGGTGATTGTGCAATGGAAGAAATACCCAACCGCTAGGAGGATAGCCACACCACCTAGCGGTTAGGTGGTCCAGCCACCGCAGGACCACCGGGTGATTGTGCGATGGCACACCAGACCGGGGCCCCGGCCTTCATCTCACAATCACTTGGTGATTGTGCAATGAAGAGACCACTTACCTGCTAGGAGGTCTACCTTTAAAAGGTAGACCACCTAGGATTTAGGTGGTCTAGCAGCTGCCACCCACCGCACAATCACTCGGTGATCGTACGGTGGAGGAACACCAGACCGGGGCCTAGATTTGGCTACTAGGCCCCAGCCTTCATCGCACGATCACCAAGTGATCGTGTGATGAAGAGACCACCTAGCAGTTAGGTGGTCCAGGAACTGACCTGGCCACCTAACTGCTAGGTTCTCTACCTTTAAAAGGTAGACCACCTAAGATTTAGGTGGTCTAGCCAGCTGCCACCCACCGCACGATCACTTGGTGATCGTGCGGTCGGTGGAACACCAGACCAGGGCCTAGATTTTGCTACTAGGCCCCAGCCTTCATTGCACGATCACTAGGTGGTCTAGCCAGCTGCCACCCACCACACGATCACTCTAGCCAGCT
>NW_006768779.1:261267-272547 GCF_000204055.1 Melampsora larici-populina 98AG31
ACCACCAGGGGATGATGACCTAACACCTAGTCTGGTGTTCCTCCACCGCACGATCACCGAGTGATCGTGTGGTGGGTGGCTAGACCACCTAAATCCTAGGTGGTCTACCTTTTAAAGGTAGACCACCTAGCAGGTAGGTGGTCTCTTCATCGCACAATCACTCGGTGATCGTGCGATGAAGGCTGGGGCCAAGAAATCACGTCTGGGCCCCAGTAGTGCCTATTTTCCCAATCGAATTCAAGCTCCTTATCGATATCCTTCCTGATCTTGATATTTACAGAACCTATTTTTCCTTGCCTTTCATTCCTTCAAGTCTTCACTCACTCGCAATCAATTGAGCTTAAGGCAAATCCCAAATGCCACATTGATTGAATTTCCGATTTTTGAATTTAGGTTGGTTTTATATCAAAGTAAGTGGATTTCATTTTGATTATTCTTCTTGGAACTTCTTAATTCTTAATTCTTGAACGTTTGGACGATCAATTCTGAAGTAAGACTAAAGTAAAATGATATCTATTTTCTTTTCTTTTAGTCATTGTTATCAAATAAAGTCTTACAACCTCAGAGTGGAAGTTACGAACCTGTGCGTTAGCAACATATTTTGATCTCATCCTTCACCCAAAAAATAATGAAGTGACGTTTTTGAAAAATACAATTGTAGACAAGGCTAGTAGTAGTCAATCAAAAATGTAAGTTTTATTTTCACCAAGCTTCATCCCTCAATATAATACCTCATTGAAAAACCAATTCCACATCTCATTGATTTTTGTTCGGTTTACTTTACAGTTGGAGATGATGCAGTTCTACAACTATGGAAACATGAAAATGGGTATATAATTAATAAAGCTACTAACCTTTGTTTAGATTATGAACATGGAAATTATAAACAATTAGGATATGTAATACCTTTTGTTTTTCCTTTTCAACTTTACTTCTTTTATAATCACTGATGAGTTTCTTATGATCATATTTTTGGGACGGTTCATGTTTTTAGTGCTATACATAGTAAGCCTTCCATCCCGTAAAATAAAAATATCATGTTCATTACGATCATTTATATTTTGCTTACCTTGGATTTGGTTACAATATTTGAACTTTAACTACATTATCATAGTCTGTCAATGGCATAGAAAAGTAGGAAAAGATGCACACAATCAAGTAAGCAATCAGAATTTCTAAACTGTTAACCAAGCTTTCCTACAAAACCTAAACAACTCGTCAATTTTTTCTTTACTTAGAAATGGCTTTATCGTACTCATAATTTAATTGCATGTGTAGACGACATCAACCGAGTCTTAGACATCAAAGTAAGTACAAAGAGAATCATGTATCGTCGATTTTTGTGTCAATCATCTTACTTAATCTTGTCGGCCGTTCTAGAGTCCATAAATGGTTTGACCAATCTCTAAAAAACCCAAAAAAGCCACAGCACATCGATGAAGACGGCTCTACCAAGTCCTGTGTGAAAGATCAAATATCAATTCAAACAGTTGAAATCTTGTCATCAATTTTTCAAATGTCAGAGAATACATGAAAACTCATGTTCACAATAATAAGTTTGAAGGATGTTTAAAACTTGTTTTGCTTGACCTAGTGTAGTAGCTATGATTTCAAAGAGATGAGAGTCAGTGGATTAGAAATAAAGTCACATAAGAATAAAAATACTAACATTGACCAGATGCATTAGGGACTTTAGATGAACCAAAGTCAATGAGTAAAGTAAGTGCCTCTACACCAGGTGGCATCAAATCAATAGTCCTTTCAAGACACCAGACAACAAATTTAATTTGTTTGAAGGCAAATCAAGAGTCTCAATCATCAAATTGTCAAGGAATTCTGGACACACTCAGAAAGCTACTAAGATATTTTATGCTGAGGCGGACAAAAGCAAGCCACCTACAAGATTTACCTCCTATATACCATGAGACCATTTTATTGGATATACATCCCCAATTCAAACAAGTATATCAGCAACATTACCAAAGATTTATTCAGGAATTCGGTAGGGACTCTCAAATCCAACATAAATGATTTGATGAGGATTGCAGAAGATTGAGGACAGTCAAAGAAGATTAAGGGCGGTGGACAAAGAATACAAACAAAGAAGAAGATTGAGGATGGTTGACAACAAAACTAGAAGATCAAGGATGGTTGACAAAGAAAGAAGAAGATCGAGGACAGTTGACAAAGATTGAGGAAGATCAAGGACGGTTGACAAAGATTGAGGAAGATCAAGGACGGTTGACAAAGATTGAGGAAGATCGAGGACGGTTGACAAAGATTGAGGAAGATCAAAGACAATCAAAGAGGATTGATGATGATGAAAGAGGTTTTGGAGGAGAGCGAAACAGGAAGCAGGTACTTTGAAGCTCTTGAGACAGATGGTAGAATGTCTCTGGTTGGAGCTGTTGATACCTGTGAGACCGAGCTTGTAGCTAGTTGGCCAAAATGTGGTTTTTGGCTGCAGTAGAATCTAACATTGGTGTTTGAATTGTACAGTTTGAGAAATGTATTTTTTGGTTTTTGGTTTTCGATTTTTGGTTTTTTGATTTTTTGGTTTTTGGTGTTGCTGGTACTTTTTGTCAAAAGGTGACAATGCAATGAAAACGGTGGTGACTACTGGAAATTTGGGCAAAAAGGGGTTTCTGCCATGACTTTTACCCCAGTACAGGGGTTTTATCCCTGTATTTGAGTATTTTCTGTAGTTTTGTCTTTGATTTTTGAATTTTGCACCCGGGAATTGTGATTTTTGATTTTTGAAATTTCGCATTGTCACTTTGGAACGTCTCGCATTCCGTAACTTCCACTATCACATATGAAGAATATTTTTCATACATATTCTTTCATAAAGCTTATAAGTAATATAAGCTTCCCTATGTGAAATTCCTTCAAACAAAGCTTACAAGTAAATATATAAGAAGATTATAATCTGGCACTCATAAAGATTATTATACCATGTATAATAATTATGTGATATACCCCCAATATATCACATAATTAACCAATGGTGCCCAAATGAGCCCATAAGAAGATGAAAGAGACTTAACCTCACATATTATATTAAATATGTGATATTCCTTCAAACCAAGCTTACAAGTAATGAATGTTACAATGTTGCCCAAATGAGCCCATAAGAACATGAAAGAGACTACATATTAAAATAAATATGTGATATTCCTTCAAACCAAGCTTACAAGTAATGAATGGTGTCCTCTTGAAACACTGTTATCATGAATCATCTGTTTATTATCCAAACCATGTCAACCAGGGTACATTCTGGCCCTCAGACATCAACTTCACTGTCTTTCTGATATATAGAAGTAATATTTCAGGAAATATCACTGATTATAATCTCTGGTATCATTTGATCATCATCATATGTGATCATCCAGTTGCCAGGTATCATTTTAAACACATAGGTAAAGCATAGACACATATGTAATGTAAAAGCATGCATTCCACAAATGATATTCCTTCAAACCAAGCTTACAAGTAATGAATGTTGTCCTCTTGAAACACTGTTATCATGAATCATCTGTTTATTATCCAAACCATGTCAACCAGGGTACATTCTGGCCCTCAGACATCAACTTCACTGTCTTTCTGATATATAGAAGTAATATTTCACGAAATAACAGTGATTATAATCTCTGGTATCATTTGATCATCATCATATGTGATCATCCAGTTGCCAGATATCATTTTAAACACATAGGTAAAGCATAGACACATATGTAATGTAAAAGCATGCATTCCACAAAATCATACTATAGCATCAGTATGCGTAAAGCGTGTAAAGCATGCGTTCCACAAAATTATACTATAGCATCAGACAATGACAAATGTATTTGTCACCATTGAACAAATACATTTGTCATGATTACACTATTACTTTGGTACATGTGTGGGAACCGGGAGCATGATGGCCCCGGCGCGTGTGTCCACCTTTCAGCACGCGACGGCCAGCCCAAACCTAACCTAAACTAATCCATTCGCTGATTGGTCAGCGAATTGACGCATGCTGTAAGGGTCTTATGCGTGTAGGTCACACGTTTACCCTAACTGATTGGATTAAACCATTCGAACTAATACATCTCTTCCCCAACGCGACTTGATTTCTTATTCCAATCTAATCTACCTAATCAATCCATCCAACGAACAATCAAACAAACAAACAAACAAACAAACGAACAAACGAACAAACGAACGAATCGGGTACATACATTTGAAATTCAGCCTTGTCTTATTTTTGAACAAACGACTTTAATATAGTTAACTCCATCACTCATCACAGTTCTTCAAACTTTCAATCACTCATCAAACCAACTGATCTTACTTCTCTTGCTTCATTAGGTACTCCCATTCTGATATCAGATCATCAGAGACTGTCAAAAAGTTTCAATCGGTATGTAGCCTACTTTTTTCTTTCTTGTCTTTTGAAAAACTTCCTTATCCGATCACTTCAACACAGCCTCAATGAGACTGTTTTCTATCAGATTCTACTTTCAATCAATTGTCTCAGGAAAACTTGACATCTGAATCTTTCTTCCTACTGTCATCGTATCTTGATATCAAATCTCATTTGAACCACTTTCTTTATATCATACTCTGAATCAAAAAAAGACTTTTGAAATCAAGAAAGTAACTTGATTGCAATCGAACGATTGATCTTGATTAGTATAATTCAAACAGGGTTAGTGATTTTGATATCAATTCTTCATCTAACTAATCTCTTCAAACTGATCATTGTCTTTCCTTTGGGTATCTTTTGATAGAGTCCTATTCTCCTCGATCGATCAATCGGTAGGTAATTACATTCTATACCTTGTGTTTTATTAGAAGCCCCTTTCAATTGATTATAGATTGTTCTTACAACACTTCACACTTGATCACAACCAACTCAATCGACTCGATCGATCAATTCCTACCCCAACCACCCCCTATTTTACGATTCATCCATTCAATTCAATTGCTTCCCAGTTGCTTTGCTTGACCCTGTTTGTTTGACTCCGTTCTACGATTCGGGGTCTCGCGTTCTGCTGGAAAGTTTTTGCTTGTTTGGTTTGATTGGTTGTGTGAGACGTTGCTTTATCAATCGTAAGTTTTTGTTATAACTCTTTTTGTGGACTTGCTCAGTTTAATTATCAACCTTGCTTATAATTGTTTTGTGATCTCTACTTCTTTAGTATCTTGTGGTCGTTTGTTTAACTCAGTTCTACAAAATCGTTCTTACGACACTTCACACTCGATCACAACCCACTCAATCGAGTCGATCGATCAATACCTAGTCCAACTACGCCCTCTTTTACCTTTCATCGATCCAATTCAATCACTTCCCAGTTGCTTTGCTTGACCCTGTTCGTTTGACTCCGTTCTATGATTCGGGGTCTCGCGTTCTGCTGGAAAGTTTTTGCTTGTTTGGTTTGATTGGTTGTGTGAGAGCTTACTTTATCAATCGTAAGTTATTGTTACAACTCTTTTTTTCGATTTGCTCAGTTTAATTATCAACCTTGCTTAGTATTGTTTTGTGATCTCTACTTCTTTAGGTTCTTGTGGTCATTTGTTTGACTCTGTTCTACAATTTGGGCTGGGGGAACTTTCTTTACTTTTGGACTTAGTCTATCGGCGCCACTTTCTAAGTAAGTATCTTTCTCAAAGCTCTTGTTCTATCAATTCTTGAACAATTATATCCTTGTAATTCTCAGAATAGGACGTGGAAGATCTGAAAGCGCGAAAAAAGCAGCAGGTATTAAAGTACCAAATCGGAAATCTAAAACATCAAAATGCTATATTGAAGGGAAGGCTAGGTATAGAAAGGAGGTACATATTGGACGTCCTCTCCCGCGTAAACACGTCAATAGAACCACTCTCAAAGCTAAACTTGCTAGAGAGCTAGGCCTTCCTTCCGACACTGTCTTCATTTTCCGGTATAGCTTGAAGGATCGACCAGATCTTGGACCTTACGAACCGATCCACATCAAAGAAGGAACTGTGGTTGTCGTGGATAAGAAGACCCTAAATGTAGTATTAATTGTCCGATGTAACCCATTTGCTGAAATGGAGGATGAGGTGAAAGAGAAGTTTGCTCACTCAATATCGACTACTTACCTTCATGCTCGTGCCCGCAATAATTGTAAATTGCATAACTCAATTCACGGTATCAAGGATGATAAAAGTTACACTGGTTTTATGGGGTGCTGTGGGTGGAGAGGAGGTTGTGAAAAATGCAAATCAGCAGGTGTGTTTGTTTCTCTCTCCACGATCTGCTTGAGTTAGTCATATGCTTATTCTTCCTTAATATCTTCAGGTGTTTACAGTATCAGTTCCTTCGGATCCGCCACTGATGAGCGAATTGAAAGTGATCAAGAGCGCATGGAACAATTTCAACGGATTCGGGACTTCTGGGCCGAGCGCTTTGGCTCACTGTCGATGTTTGTCTTTCAAACAAATCTGGAGTTGGCTTCCAAAGCCGATGTACCCGGATTTCACGATGCCCAATGGCAGTATACTCAAAATGGCAAGGTCTTTGCATCAAATCTAGTAGTTACCTGCGACGGATTCTACAATGAAGCTCATTTGGATCATGATCGTACAAGGTATAGTTTTGGTATGTTTTGCCTTGCGAATCGGAAGACAGGCCGATCTCATGAAAAGGCAAAAGAAAAGAATCTAGGCAATTCAAAGGGTTCTACATTTCGTGTTGAGGAGTATGGAATATGTGTACCTTTTTACCTATGTGAGGGAGTCGTAGAAATGATATGGGACACCACTGTAAGTTTTCTTTACCCAGCTGAGTGAAGAAATGCAATTTTTTTGTTGAAAAATCTAACTTTTTGATAACAATGTAGATTCTCCATTATACGACGGAGTCGCAGTCTTTCAAGCCAGATGGAAGTGTGACCAAACACAAATTATGTCAGGTGACCAGGTATGGTTCCTCCTGTCAGATTTCGGAGTCTTTGGTTCAACATATCCAGTTCCTTTCTGAGAAGAAGAAAACAATGGGAGAGGAAGAGTGGTCAAAATATTGCCAGAAGCGTGTAAAATCATATGAGAATGAGGTAGAAAAAAAGAAAAAAAATACAGAATAATTTGTGATTTAGATTGATTGAATCAAAAATAAAAAAATGAAATTGATTTAGATTGATTCCAAGAAAGAAATCGAACAGATTTACAAACTTTTCATTTTTTAATGCTTACCCTGTGAGTTAAAAATGGACCCCAAGGGCGAAAGTTGGTGAAAACCCTCTTCCCACCAGGTGGGAATAGTAAGAAGTAGATTCACACTGCTGAAAATGCCTGGGAAAATAAGTTTTCATCCAGATGGAAAAAGTGGGAATTTGAGGTGGGAAGTAATAGGTGGGAAAGGTATTTCACCCAGGTGGGAAACCATTTTCACCCCTGTCGAAATAGCAATCACCCCGGTGGGAATTAACTTTAACCTTGGAGGTAGAGAATTTTCAGGTGGGAAAGAAATTTCACCCGGGTGTGAATGTCATTCACCAAGTAGGCAAAGAATTTGCAGTCAGGTGGGAAATAAATTCACCCAGGTGGAAACCGTTCACTCCGGTGGAAAGCACCTTCAATGATTTTTGGAAATACTTTCACCCAGGTGGAAAGTATCTCTGAAAAATCATTGAATCTTGGGAATCACTTTTTAAGCCAAACCCCTGCAAGTTTGAATAGTGTCGAACATGTTTAATCACAGAAGCAGTGTGTACTACGATTTTTACTTGTAGTTCAAAATATTGGCTATTTTTGGTCAAACCACATTTACCAATCATTCCATCTTCATCTATAGACAAATCAATATTAACCTTGTAAGTTACAAACACTAGTGCATGGGCTGGTCAATGTGAATAATATAAATGTGAACGTTATAATATTTCTAGACAAGGGTCACTCGCCATCAGAAGCTATGGACAAGGACTTGGAACGAGGAGGAATATCTTGAAGGAGGCGTGTTTCATCAGAGATCCAATCGCGTTGCCATTTCACACCAGAGAATATTTCTATGTTATCCTTGTATAAGTCAGACCAATTCCTGGCCACAGGATCACACAAATCAAACCACTCTGGATGGACAAAAGGAATTGGTAAATCGTTGTTTTGCAATACTTCAAGGGGTATGAAGTGGCATCGGTCGATGAATGCCATGATGATCGGAGGAATTGTCGTATCAAGTGGTGAAAAACACGGAAATACAACCTTTGATATGCTGTCGGAAGGGCTGTAGTATATCACAGGCCTTTGGTATGTATTTGCTATGATAAAACCACCCGACGGCATGGGATACCAATCATCAGGCAGTGCTATGGAAGCGTGTGAGTCCAAAATTGTGATCATCCGGTTGATGTCAAGCTCCCCAGACATCTTCGGCAAGTGTTCCTTGTACCAGTCGTACTTTGAATGAACGTGTTCAGACAGATGTTTTCGAACTAGTGATGCAACACCTGCATTTTGACCGAGGGATACTGCAACTGTTGCAAAGGCGCAACGACCATTACCAGGCACATTGGTTGCAGCTGTGATGAAAGGAAATATGTATCGAGGTACATCTTTCAGGAAGGGCCATTTCTGTAAACAAGTTGTGCGTAAGTAAATTAGTTGGCATGATCATCTACAATTAATATGACACATATTACCTTCAAAACGGAAGCCTCAATTTCTTTGGCTTCTTCCAATTGTTCGGGGGTCATGGGTTTTTGGGCCTGCTCAAATAAAATAATACGTGAGGAGTGGCTCATGTTTTGAAGTAGAGGGGCAAGTCAGTACCTCAGCTTTTTTTAATCGTTTGTTCTTGAGTGTAGGATTGACCTCCGATCCCAAAAGCTTTGGCCCAGTAGCTGTTGTCGAGATGGGGTGGAGAGCTGTTGTCAGACTTTCGGCTTCTTCTGGTGGTGAAATCTAAGATTTTGATGAAGGATAATGTTAATCTACACTTGTAGGGATAATTAAAAGATTAACCTTTGGATTCTCACCCGATTCCTTCTTGCTCTCAGCTGCTTTGCGCCGTGCGGATACTCTTGTTGGCTGCCTCGTGACATCAGTAGCCTTACGTTTTCGAGATTTCACGGAGTTCTTGGAAGGAACAGCGTCATTGGTAAGAGGAATCGATTGGTTGTCTTCTTTTGATATTTCACATTGCAAAGTGTTGGTATTATCGTTTGGTTTTGATTGCTCCTTTGGAGGTAGAGTGGCGCTTTGTTCCTTTGTAGGTAGGTTGTTCAGGAATTCCTCGACGAATGGAAGGGGAGAAGATGCTGGAAGTAATGGTATGTGGGTTTGCCAAGACAGATTTGATTGAAAGAAATTCAAAACTTACGATTTACAGCAGAAGTGGATCCAACGTTTGATGGGAGAAGAAGGCTGGTGTTTTGAGTTGTGGTATCAATTGTTGGCACTTGGTCTTCAATTGTTTGTGGTTTGGGTCGTGTGCTATCAGTTGTTGAGTGGTCTTCATAGCTTGATGAATGTTGACCAGCATCTCGTTTTGTAGGGTTTGATTGGATATGCAACCGCGCTTTGGCTCGTTTCGGAGTTAAAGCATTCAGAATGAGGAGTTCTTCGGCTTGATGAGATGGGCTAGAACAGTCGGATCTAGTAGGAGGGTGATATGGCTGTTTGATAACTTCATCTTGCTTGTTAAAAGCAGGCCTAGTGTGGTTTTCGGTGTCTATGTTTTCAGTGTCTATATCTATAAGGTGGTTTGGTCGATTGGGAGAAGGTAGCAGGTAAGTTTCTTTCGTTTCTTCATTGTTATTGACGTTGAGGGGAATAGGGTTACCATGTTTCTTTTTAGTCTTATTGCAATCACCTTGTTCGGTTTTGGAGGCAGGTTGCTTTTGTGAATCATCAACCGTTTCTTCTTCTTTCGGATTGTTTTCCGCTAACTTGTCGGCTTCTTCATTTTCAGTCCTGTTGGGTTTGAATTTGGAGGCTCTGCTGGAAGCTTTGCCTTTGAGGTCTTTGTCTTCAAGATCAACACCGGTCAATGAATCAATTAGGTGATCTTGGAGGACTTCACAATCACGTAAGAATCGGTTGAGAAGACGGGCTTGGTCTTTGGTTGGGAGTGAGTACATCTGTTTGATTAATTTCTGGTATTGAGTAAATAGGTGTGGATGTGATTGCTGTTGAGGATGGGGAGGTAGGAGTTGTGAAGTTGTGGCGCCTCGGTGTCGGTTTGATCGTCAGGTTTTGGTCTCCGGCTCTTGGGTGGTTGTCGTGGAATGGGGGGTTTTGAATGAGGAGGATGATCGTGAGTACCGTTGATAATTTCGATGTGCCATTGATGATCGATTGCCCGACGGCGTGCAGTAATCTTATAAGGACAGTTTTTGCGTAAAGGATTTGTAGTAGATTCTGGACCATCTGTTGAGTTTGAATGTCCCTTTGTTTTGTGTCCATGTGGCCCAAGACTACACTTGTAGTGGATGTGGGTGTCCCGTGTGTCAGCTACGGATATTTCGAATCCATGATGGGCTGCATGATGGAATATGTAAGTTTCAATCGATGTGAGGTTGGGATAAGTTCCTTCGGTTGGAGGTGGTGGTATAGGATTTGGATAGTTGTATGGGTTTTCTGTTTTCGAAGTTGTTTCTTTATTCTCTTCAGTGTTGTTCATGATGATGATTTGTGATGGATGTGAATCTATGTATGAATGGAGTGTTTTGGGGTGGTTGAGGTGTGAACGATTTGGTGGGAAGTTGAATGGGTTGGTGGGAAGTATCAGAGGGTGATACTGAGTTGACGAGACACTGTTGTGGAGTCACGTGGCTGGATCTGAGCTACATGTTGTTACTGTTATGTCAGTGTGAATATGGGTGGGATTGGGTGAAAGTGCCTCTCAGGTGTGTCTGAGGGAGGGATGTGTGAATGTTGTGTGAATGTGGGAATTCAGGTGGGTATGTGTGTGTGATTGGGTGAATAAGGTACTCACACGTGGCTGAAAGGGACTTTGAGTGGTGGTGGTGGTGATGTGTGAATGAGATATCTTTGGCTGTGTAGGGATGTGTGAATGTTGTGGGAATGTGGAAATTCAGGTGGGTATGTGTGTGTGATTGGGTGAATAAGGTACTCACACGTGGCTGAAAGGGACTTTGGGTGGTGGTGGTGGTGATGTGTGAATGAGATATCTTTGGCTTGTAAATTGTTGGTGGGAATGAGTGAAAAGACAATACCAGACATCTGGGTCTTCTGATAAGACGCTTTCGGTACGACACCGTATGCTTTTACGCAGATGTCACGGTATTTCAGCGTGGGATCTGTAAGCTACAG
>NW_006768779.1:272919-276421 GCF_000204055.1 Melampsora larici-populina 98AG31
CTAAATGTTTGTGCATCTTGTATATATGACACAGCTATGTAAGTAATATTGTTTCAAATTATGCATGCATCATGGGTTGAAATTTCATTTAGGTGATTATATATTCTGATATTGCAGCCTCCTTTGGCTTCTGCTGTATACCTAGCTTTCCATACATCAATGTAGTCTGTGTTTCATGGAAGTCTTGATATCATAGAAATCTTGATATCAAGACATCTATGTTTCTACTCATGAATTATTCAGCTGACATTGTACCATCTTACCATCTCGGGCTTTCGGCAATTTTGACTTGCTATCATTATATGGAAATTCCCAAACCTCCGATGCAAGGTGGGCCTTCGGATTCATAAACCAAGCACGTTCCCAATTCACCCTTGCCATTTTCGTGTGAGATCATCGATAACATAATTCTAACCACAATATCAACATCATGTCTAGCCAAATCCAGTTTTGTGTTTTTCTACCTAGTTATCTTCTTCAATATGTTGTTGATGGCATTAGGCCAAGCATTGATGCTGAGCTATTTCTACGTACCGCCGCTACCACCAAAATCTTAGAGACAATCCTAGCGTTTTATCCCCATTTTCGTTTTGCTCCAAATGCACAACAAGATCGTGATCTTCTCCAAAAGATGTTTGTTGGCATGGTTGCCCCACGTTTATCCAATATAATCATACCTACTCAGCGCGTTCCAAACTACACGCAAGCCCCATCAAGTACCCCAATGTGCGAAGTTCCCAGATCTACGACCACGGTGGACTCCGTTGATGATATCGACGTCAATCGGATGGCGTTGTTCAACAACTTTTGTCTTACGTACCTCAAGAATGGGCAGTACCGTCTTGCTGCTGAACACCTCAACCGCTTTCTCGATACTTACGAGTTCTTAACCCAAGAAGAGATCAATGTGATCATGGAAGCTCAAGCTGGTGCCGAAGAAGCCCTCCACGACAGTTCATGCTACCTTCAAGATTGCCATCAGTCCATCAAGGGCATACAGCTTCGATTACGTGAAAGTGATCTTCCACCAACCAAACGCCAAGTGCTTGAGGAGCGGCAGAAAACTTTGATCATTTCATTGAGATCTAATCAGCGGTTGTTTAGTAATTCTATCCAAGATGTTGGATTTGTTGCAGCGTTGGCTGACTATCACAAGTAATTCTCTTATATCCAGTTTGCAAATTTGACTTCTGTGAACTGATATCGTATTTATCACTAGGAACATCCTGGCTAGCCGTCGACCGGTTCCTTCTAAGTAAATTGTATCATTTCAAGATATCAAAAAGGTACTTGTTCATCCTACTCCACCTCGATATCTTTGAAAACATGCAACTGAGACATACTTTTGGCTTTGACTTTCTTATCTTTCATCACGTCATTCTGAAATTACATGTAGCTACTTTATTTTGTCACCTTGAAGCTGAGAAAGTCTTAAATAATTGAAAAACAGCAATCCGACACATCAAGCTTGTACATTGAAATCTATGAAAGTAGACCCAAACTTAATTGAGCAGATTTTACTACACCTTATGGAATTTTTGACATGAGAATAGAACCAAAATAGTCTTTGAGTGCACTATTGCGCATGAACTCATGTATCTATGTATGAATCCGTTGTTTGAGTATCTCATTTGTCCTGCATTTGTTCTGTGCAGAATGTACGTGCGTTTGGATACCTGTGAGCCAATTGGTTTTCATCCCTGAGCGATATTGATACCCCCAGTAAGCTGCGCACTTGAGTGATTAAGCTTGAAGAATGTTCATGCGGCCTGATAAAACCTCTGACTTCAGTCCCGTGTCATACAGTTTGCTGCACTTCAAGTTCCAACTCAATAGCCCGGTTCAAAAAAGCTCGGAAATAAACAATATGTATTACAAGATATTGATAACCTTCAAAAGACTAAGACCAAGACAAAGTGAAAAGAACTAAAAGTGTATCTAAGCTAATGCCACCAGGGCAAAACAACAGAAAAGGTTACAAAGATTATGTCATCTTTAGGAAATTACCAACAACCAATTGTGTATGATATATGAATTGTCAAACACTATAGTCAGATTGACTGTCAACTCCAGGTTGATTGTAGCCGACTTCTCTGTCTGAATCCTCTTCACCTTCGTCTGAATCCTCTTCACCTCCGGCATGCTGCATTAGCCGCACAATACATTGTTCCTGTGTTTGAATGTCTTGTTCGCATTTGTTGCATCGGCGCTGCAGAAGATGCAGCTGCTCTTTCAAACTGGAGACGGTATCCTTGAGATCATCGATACATTTGGCTTGATTATCAAGACGACGTGCGGCTTCCTGGAGTGCATGATCTGTAAAGGAAATGAAATGAAAAGAAGAGTAAGTAAAAATCTTAACCTTCAAATTGAGACACACACCTTGCTCGTATCTTTGTTGTTCGTTTTGAATGATACTAGCAACTGATGTTTGCTCCGCGGCATCCATCCTTTTCAACAGCTGAGACACGGATTCCCGAAGCCCAGAAACTGCTCATGTCTCCCCATCAGTGTGTTTCATGTGCCAGAAGTACAGCGGATTGTACCTATCTCTGCTCGACGTCTTTCTTCGTGGAATACATCCACACCCGATTTGATTGTTGATGTAGTCATTTTGCGCTTTTTTTTGTCCTCCGTGATAGCTGTGCATGAGGCAGAATCACTATGAGGCTTTGAAATAGGAAATTAAATTGTTATCACTGACCTAGATCTTCAACACCAAGCAAATCCACACCTGAGAGATCGATGAGGTCTTGCATTTCAGGAGTGTCTGGAGTATTGATGATGTCATTGCTTCCAATCATTTTCGAGCTGGATTGAATTCTAGTCGAAGTGCTTGGTAATTTCATATGTTCTACTTCATAAGATTGTAAGGCTTTGAGATCTTCCTTGTTGACAATGCCCAATAGGTCGGTACACGACTCGTACAAAGCTGGTGTCGACTTGCGCGGTATACAATGTGATGGTTTGCTCGAACCTAATAAAGGATAGCTCTTTGCTACCCGCTGTGAATGACAAGTTGGTCGAGGATGATAGACGGGGTGATCAGTAGAGATAGGAACAT
Source organism: Melampsora larici-populina 98AG31 (assembly GCF_000204055.1). Classification (NCBI taxonomy): domain Eukaryota; kingdom Fungi; phylum Basidiomycota; class Pucciniomycetes; order Pucciniales; family Melampsoraceae; genus Melampsora; species Melampsora laricis-populina. The sequence continues at coordinate 275,984 of NW_006768779.1, forward strand.
GGATGGCCAACCAATCTCACCTTCTTCTGTTTCTTCACAGTTTTACTTCGAGATTGACTCAGTCCCTCGTTATCTAATAAATATTACACACGGTTCGAGTTGGCCAAGTGACTGTTAGCACTGGCTATAAAAATATGATCTCTGGGGATGAAGCCGCGTACCCAAGTTAGCACGCTTAGAAACCTGTCCGTTTGGAGTGGGGGAACCAGGTCGCTTGAGTTGCCCTTCGGATACAGTCGATGACCGCACAAGCTCTTCAGGCAAATCGACTGGCAGAGCTAGTTTGTCACTCACTCATCAGCATCAACAGATCAAAACTGACAGGGTGTGAGATCAAGTCACCTACCAAAGGTGGCACGCTTTGAGGGTTTTGCACTGGAGATTGGCGGACCCAATTGCTTGACTCGATCAAGCCGCAAGTTGATGGTCGCACAGGGC
>NW_006768779.1:285509-286449 GCF_000204055.1 Melampsora larici-populina 98AG31
TTCTTGTATGTATAGTCATGCAGCTCAAAATCACATGAAATTCTTGCATTCCTACTTAATCTTGTTATGAATATTACAGGCATGAAGCAAGTGTCCGTACCAAGAGGAACATGTATCAATGTTTCCTCAAGTATAGCCTGGAAAGTACAAAAGTCACTAATAGTGAGTCTTCACCTTATCATAAATTAAGGTCAATATACACATCTCTGACGCACACTTTTAGTGCCTCCACGCAACCAATCTGAGGGATTTTGCGACCGTAATCAGCATCTTGGAACTTATTGGACGGATTTAACACCAGATATCAAGGACATCTATAATGAAAACATGTTCTATATACTTGGAAGAATGGCGTGCGGAACTTCACTTCCTCCACAGCAAACCGAAACTGAACAACCCACTTTGACTGACGAGGAGATCACCCATTACTTGCCAATCTTCAAAGAAAATGTGAACCTGGACAAGGTTGAAAAAGACCTTGGGCATGGAAAATTTGGCCCAGATCTTCCAACTGCCAACCAGAACAAGGGGATCAAGGAGATAGACAGGATAGATAATGATGTAAGTCTTTTTGTTGATTTCCACCAACTCAAAACCTTCCACGCACATATTTAAGTTTCTTTTGGTTCTCTTCCCCAGTTGCAAATTATCAACATCAGATATGGTGTTCAATACCACCTTATGGCTTGTTCCTGGAACCCACGGACCCGTAATGACAAGGCTCACTGGGAAAATGAAACATCATCATGTGATGATTGGCTTCATGTTTCTTCAAAAAAACATCTTCTTGAGGTATTTGCCCGTGAGACCATCAAGGCGGAGAAACCAAAACCGGTGGAAAAGATTCCTCAATCAAGTGACCTCCTTAAGATGCGTCTGGCATACAACCTGAATGGGCTTGTCAGTGAGTGTTTCTCACAGTCTCACCGTCTACCCCACA
>NW_006768779.1:287185-298534 GCF_000204055.1 Melampsora larici-populina 98AG31
GTGTATACACGGATACACACACCTACACACTGCTACACAGTGTATACACATAGTGTATACACATAGTGTATACAAACAGTGTATACACAGTCTATACACATATACACTGTCTATACACATGTGTATACACTGTGTATATGCCCGACACACACGTTTCAACACACGAGTGTACACACTACACAAATGTTTATACACAGAGGATAGACAGTTACACAGTGTATACACACTACACCTCTGTTTAAGCACAGTATATGTACACTACACACCTGTTTAAACACAGTGTATACATACTACACACCTGTTTAAACACAGTCTATACACAACACACATGTGTAAACACAGTCTATGTTACGCACATGTATACATACTACACACATGTTTAAACACACGGTCTACACACTACACACATGTTCACACACCCTATATACAGGCTAAACACAGTGTATACACAATGTCTAGCTGTGTAAACACAGTCTATACACAACACACATGTGTAAACACTATGTATGTTACATATGTGTATAGGCATCTACACACATGTTTAATCACTTCCCTTACATACAACACACATGTTTAAACACAGCGCATACTCACTACACACCTGTGTAAACACACTTCATGCACAACACACATGTGTAAACACCGTCCATGTTACATACATGGTACAATGTTTATACACAGCGCATACACAGTTACACAGTGTATACACACTACACACCTGTGTAAACACACTTCATGCACAACACACATGTGTAAACACCGTCCATGTTACATACAAGGTACAATGTTTATACACAGCGCATACACAGTTACACAGGTGTATACCCACTACACACCTGTGTAAACACACTTTATGCACAACACACATGTGTAAACACCGTCCATGTTACATACAACGTACAAGAGTGTTTGATACTGCCAATTGGTATCAGCCTGGCCCCTCTCAATCCAAGTATATACAAACTATTTTACACACACATTACACACATTACATCCATGTCACTAATCAATCTAAAGAACTGGAACTGCTATCAGATGCATTATCAGATTCTGGATGGTCATCATGGTCATCCACATCAGGCAAATCCAAGTCCAACTCTCCATCATCTACTGGACCGTCTAAATATTCATCCACTGCAACCAAAGCTTGACCTACATACCCCTCCCAAGAGGCTATACTCCGGCTCAACATATCTTGCCATTTTGAAAAAAGGTCTTGATCCGCCACCTGAGATTGTTCATATACTTCTGGTCTGCCGGTCATGATGATAAGAGGTTGGATGTCTGGATTCCAATGACGCCAAAGTTTAGTTGCTTGCCGTAGAAGAGCATGATGTAAACCCTTCATCATATCAATGCTGCTGGCCCATGTGGCAAGCCCTAAATGAAAAGGAAAACATCAATAATCATCCACAAATTTCTAATATATCTAACTGACTTTCCTCATGGATATCCATTGCCAAGGTATCTAGGCGTCCCTGATATTGAATTGCCCACTTTACCACTTGCCTTGCTTCTTTAGTCAGCCTACGCAGCTCTTCTTTACACCTAGCATTGGTCAGGTAAAGCTGAATTCCTTCTTGAGTATCAGAATCCACCGCCCAAGCCTCCTGCGGGTGAGTTAGGTCACCACAATCCAGAGATGGATCACCAAATTCCATCTGCTCAACTTCTTGGAGTGTCGGAGTTGGAATTCTAATATCTGGCTCATATTCTTCATTGTACTGTTTTGCAAGGCGCAGATAAGTGGCAAGCTTCTTGCGTAATTCCGCATTTTTTTTGGTACGCTGCTGTATCATGTATTGCTGGATATTGGTTCCTAGTCTCAATCACATCACATATCAGACCAGCCCAGTGTCGTGTGGGTATATATACGTTGAAGTGTTACAAATTCACTAACCTCTTTTTTCTCCTGACCGCCGTCTATGCTCAATGACCCCTACCTTAGCTTCATAAAGCTTGGTCTTAGCCAGTATAATCTTGACCAGTGCTTGCGCCTTCTCATCTAGGTAACAATGGCGGCCTTAATCAGTACATACACCACGAATCCAAAAATATATATCAAGATATATACTGACCACCTGGCCTGTCCAGGCCACGAAACTCTGGGCCCCCAATCTTTTGAGTCAGCCTGAGGATAGCTTCTTCAAGATGCACCAACGAGTGTGGAGTTGCCAGAACTTTCCTTTTCTTACGTCTATCTCTCCTTGATCTCCATTTACGCCTTTGCAAGGCTTGAAACTTGGCCCTATAAGGAGTAATTAATGATATATTCATCTACTTATGACATCTTTAAGCAAAATGGACGTACTCTGCCTCAACCAGTTTCTCTTCAAGGTCTAGAAGTTCAGCAAGCTCATCCAAATACCTCTTACGTTTTTTGCTGATAGCCTCAAGCTGTGCATTCCTCTTCCGTGTCCACTGTTGCTGATAGTACACCAAATCCCAGCCTCTCTTCTGTCGCAAGCGCCGCAAATCACTCTGAACTTCTTCAATTTGCTTGGATGCCTTTGTCTGTCGAGCAAGTAAAAACGTTCAGTGGAACAAAATAATTATATCAGCAATAAGATTTTGTGAGATTATGGAAAAAGGACTCACCTGTTTGAGCTCGTCCTTTTTCATTTATATGCATAGCCATAAAATTCAAAGCATTAAGCCGGTGTTGCTTGGTGGAATATCTTAAGATGCAAACTAGAACGGCCAGAAGACTCCATATCCTTTCCAACCCTTCCCCATCCGACAGGCCCCATGCTTCATTTAGTCAAGGATTATACTCAAGTTGGCAGGACCATTTGTGGACGTATGAATGGAATAAACTAGTGGCAAACATCAGTCTATCTTGATCACGTTCTTCTACAAATTGGTTGCGCTGAAACAAAGGTACCATCAATGAAACCTTCTCACAAGAAAATGAGGAGAACTGCCTTAGCTCACCCGCTCAATCCCATTCTTAATGTTACATACAATATCATACAGGATTGCTATCTTTTTGGCTCTTGCTTCATCAGTATTTCGACTCTGAAGACCTTTGGTTGTTTTGAGTATCCAATCAATAAGTGTGAGAGGATAGATGCACCTACAGTGGATATATATTTGATTTTATCAGCTCAACACCATGGATGTGCCGTCTTGAAATACTCACTTTTCCCCACTTTGAACAATATTAATAAACCTCAATATTTGATCATGCCGACACGCCATTCCTGCAAGCCCCGTGTCATCATTACCCTTCCAATCTTTCTTTCCTTGTACGTCATTTGCAGCTGTATGTTGGGCTGTGCAAGGGTCCTAGAGATTCAACGTGGTATCAGCAATTAGATGGAGTATTATGTGATAAGTATGAGATTACTTGCCACCATCTCCTTTGACGAACGCTTCGTAGGATTTGAGTCAACACTTTCACGCATACTTTCCAGCTGCTCTGGAGGAATGAACAGGCTGGGTGTGATAGGGGGAGTCCGCTCCACACTGGCGGCCAGGTGGCGCCTCTGCTGGAAATTGCAATCCATACATACAACAATGTCTGGCTCCCCATTAGGCAATTCTTGCATTCCCGGCCCGAAACAAGCTGGACAAATGCATGCTAGTTGATCAACTTCATTCAATTTCAAAGCAGCTGTGGTGTGAAGGTCTTCGATTGTTAGCATTGCTCGATAGGCATCAACAGCCTGGGAGAGCTGGCGGTTCCATTGGGTAATCTAATTAACATAACAAAAATAGTAACAGTTAGTCCGGTTGTAATACATCTAACACTACGCAGTACTGTACTGTGTATACACTATACACACCTGTGTATACACAGGTGTCCATAGTGTATACACAGTACACATCGTATATCACCACATATATGAAGAACCATCACCTATTGATGTTGGTTATTGATGAAGCTGGGGAAGGCGGGATCCAAAACCTCGTTCCAAGCATCACTAAAAGATGCATAGCGCAGGATGCACCATTTCCAAAGCGTGTGAAAGGTCCGCACTAGTCTGAGTGATATTGCTGTCTGTGGCCTCTGGGCGGAACCACCAATGTATCCTGCTAATAGCAAGCGGACTTGATCATTCGGTGTGCATCTACAAAAATCCAACTCTATTTGACTTCGACCTGGAATGAAATCGTTGCATCAGAGTATGTCATATAAATGGAAAACTAGAATCGTGGGTCTTTACTGACTAAGAGTGTCTAATACATCGAGTTTCCTACGTTGTACATGACAGTTGCAGGGAGGTTTCCAATCATGCAATGCCAGATCTGGGTCCGCCCAAGCTTTTGTCTTAACCCTACACGTCAGGAAAACAGGAAACATAGAAGAGTGCTTCAATGCCCACTGCTGCTCTTCCCTCTGACGTCTGCCTTCTCCAAAGCCCATGTTTTGGTGATGTGCGTACTGCTCCAGGTCAGGGTCCTGATCTCGGGGAATGAACATATCGATATCAATAATCGGTGGTGAAGGTGGACCACCGTCTGGTAATGGAACAGGTGCGGGCATTTCACCATGATCGAGGTTAAGGTTGGAGGTGGCTTCAGCGCGAGCCCGACTGATCCGTTTCATTTCCAAAAGTCAAGCATCCAGACCGGTGATGGCTCGTCGATTGAGGTTCTCGGTGCGTGGCTTCGGCCTTTTCCTATTTTTGGCCATGGTCACGCGTGAGTTCGAGGAGAAGCCCGATATGGTACGTTGATTTGATAATGGGGAATGATAAATTGAATAAGTGGTGGTTGGTAATAAAGCTGTATCTTCAACTTGATCCGTGTGGTTGCATGTGGCCTGTGATACCTGTGTGTGATTCATCACATGTGCTTCGAAGTGTCACACATGTGATACATAAAGATACACATGTACATATAATTACATACGCATGTATAACAAAGTCACACATGTACATATAATTATATTTTGGACATTTATGTCCAAAATTAACAACATACACATTTATGTCGTGGTCTTATTACGTGTGTATAAGACCCATATGGCCTTTGCACACACATGAATAAGATAAGACGTGTGTGTGTAGTTGGTAACACAAGTTATTCCAACTTGTGTGTTTATACTGCGGATATTGAACTAATAGAACCCTCATGTAACACCACAGGTGGGTCCAATGGTGTATTCCAGTTTTTGACATGGTTGAACAGTGTTTCTGAAGGGAACACCACTTGTGGTTTCACGGTGGAATGGTTGTTGAAAAAGTTATGGTCAAATACCCTTATCAAGCCATGTATAAGAGTTCATAGTTCTGATACATGGTTATTCCCAATGGCAACTTTGGAATAAGATACATTGGTGTATTGATGTATCAACAGAGGTGCTAATAGTGTTTCTGCAGGGAACACAAAATGAGGATCCCAATATGAATGTTTTCTAAAAGAGTTATGGTGAAATCACCTTCAGAAATCATGTATATGAGTTCACAGTCCGGAAATCATGTGATTTCAACTTGGAACTTTGGGGATGATGGTTTTGGGGTAATATGGTATTGTCCAAGGGTAAACAAGTATGTCTGAGTAGAATGCAACTTTCAGATCTGGATTTACACGTCTGCAGAAAAAGTTATGGTGAAATAACTCATAGAAATCATGTATATGAGTTCATAGTGTGGAAATCATGTAATTTCAACTGGCCAATTTGGGGATGATTTTTAATTTTTCTTGGGACTGTGGGGATGTTTTTTTTGGGGCATTCTGGTATTGTCACAAGTGAGTTTTATCCAACATCCAGATCCATAAAAAGTTATGGTGAAATAACTCATAGAAATCATGTATATGAGTTCATAGTCCGGAAATCATGTAATTTGACCTTGGAACTTTGGGGTGGATTGTTTTGGGGCAATCTGGTATTGTCCAAGGGTAAACAAGTATGTCTGAGTAGAATTCAACTTTCAGATCCACATTTGCAGCCCCTGGAAAAAAAAGGTATGGTGAAATAACTCATAGAAATCATGTATATGAGTCATAGTCCGGAAATCATGTAATTTGAACTTGGAACTTTGGGGCGGATTGTTTTGGGGCAATCTGGTATTGTCCAAGGGTAAACAAGTATGTCTGAGTTGAATGCAACTTTCAGATCCACATTTGCACGTCTGCAGAAAAAGTTATGGTGAAATAACTCATAGAAATCATGTATATGAGTTCATAGTCCGGAAATGATGTGATTTCAACTTGGAACTTTGGGGTGGATTGTTTTGGGGCAATCTGGTATTGTCCAAGGGTAAACAAGTATTTCTGAGTTGAATGCAACTTTCAGATCTGGATTCACACGTCTGCAGAAAACGTTATGGTGAAATAACTCATAGAAATCATGTATATGAGTTCATAGTGTGGAAATCATGTAATTTCAACTGGGAACTTTGGGGATGATTTTTAATTTTTCTTGGGACTGTGGGGATGTTTTTTTTGGGGCATTCTGGTATTGTCCAAGTGAGTTTAATCCAACATCCAGATCCATAAATGTTTGTTATTAGAAACAGTTATGATGGAAGACTCTTGTGAAATCACCCAGTTCAAATGACTGGTTTTTACAGCTTGTAACACCAATCAAACCAGAAATGAAAGATGATTTCATTTCAGCTACAGCTTTGGTACCATAGGAGACACCAATCTACCACACCCACGGAGGTCTAACCTTTGTGAAGCACCACAAACACATATGTGTTTTTGGTGTGTTTTCACATCTAAAATTTTTCACCATACACCCTGGAGGCAACGGGGGAAACCTTGGCCTCAAAGCTCCAATCAAATCAGACTCACATTTTTGAATGGAGCAATCCTTCAATACCCCAGAATAACCAGGTGTCAACTTACAAACCATATCCAAAAAGTTGGAACATCTTGTTTTTGCGACGAGTCCCACAAATCATCAATCAAAACATCACATTTCCTCCACCTAACACAATTGAAAACAAATATCCAAAGGAAACATATTTAAATGAAACATCTTTCACAAAGACAATATTTCCCCTTCGACAACAAAAGCAATGAAATGATCAAACTTTTTTTTGGGTACTTTTCCCACAGTAAAAGCACGAGTAAATGAAAAATGAAAAATGAAACTGTATTTTGAGTGGTAGATTTTTATTTATAATTGAACGGGAAGGAAACAATAACAATATACAATCGGTAAGTGCTCAATTTGTTTTAGGCGCCTTGAAGAGGGCTGCAACCTTAGCTTCCCTTTTCAATTTGGCTCTTTCAGCGCGAAGCGCCTCATCAGCAACTTTTCTAGCATGTTTGAAACTTGTCTCCTGTTCATAACTTTTCACCCTGGACTTCCTATAGTCTTCCCACTGCGCTGGAGTCATGTTTTCTTTGGTTTTTTCAACCAGGCTGATACGTTCCACAAGGGTTTCTGCTATCTGGCAGGAAGAACCAAAGCGTGTGATAGCACACATTTTAGGACAGATTTCTTCCCCTTCCTCATCAAAACATAATGATTCAGCTGTATAATGAGACACCTATAGGAGAGATATCATTCGAGTCAGACAAAATCACATGATTGGACTTGAGCTGATGAATTACAAAAACCTACTGTGGTATCCCAAATACTCTCATACATACCATCGCAACCATCATAGTCTACAACTATATCAAAGTCCCTCACACTACAAAAGTTTTCCATTTTTCCAAGGCAAGCAAAAAAAACAAAAATATAGGTGACAAAAATTTGATTCCACAAATCTCATCACTCATTCTCAAAGCAAAATTATTCCCCTAGGAAAAATGGAAAATGTTTGCAGTGTCATAATAAACATTGAACCAACGATGGAGCCCTTATTCACAGGTCCATTAGCTTCATGTAGGGCACCTGTGACTCAATCAATTAGGCAATTGAATCCAAATGCATAACGGGTATGATCAAAATCAGTGTGTGGTTCATTATGGAAACCTTCACAGGTTACAATCAAGTTGGATGCAAAAACTCTTCCATTCGGAGTTCCAGCCCATGCCAAGTCATCAAACCCTGGAACATTTGTATCCATGCCAATCTGAAGATTTGAAATAAAGATCATGAAGTACAAAGATGCAAATCTTTTGGCCCAGAAGTCTCGAATGCGATGAAAAGAGGTCATGAGGGAAATATCCGCATCAATTCTTTGAGCATCATTTGAAGTGAAAGCGTTAAGAGCATAAGGGCCTGCCACGAACATATCAGCTTTCAATTGGCGTTAGGGATGGAGGAGTCAAAGACAGAATTTCACTAACTGACCCGCAGAATAACCAGGGTCTGAACCTCCTCTCCACCCTAAATGCCCCATCCAACCCCAATAAATTCCTTCCTCTTTGAAGGTCTGAACGGCACTGTTGGTCTCACATCAATTGCAAGCTCGGGCTGCTTGGTAGGTAGATGAAATGCAATTTTGAAAAGCCTCCTTCAGGACTGGATCCATGTCTTTGAACTTCGTGCACTAACTATGATAACAACTGATAGATCTTCCGCATTGATAACTACTACTGTTCCCTGATTGATATAGATAGGTTGTCTTTCAAGTATAGGGAAATATTTCGTCGAAGGCCATCTAAACATAAAAACGGTATCCTGAGGTAGTCCAAGTTCACAAGTAAGTCTTGATTTGAGTTCGGCTCGCTTACGATGCCGGCGCGGATAAATTCGTCCCAGGCTTTCCTTGTAGTAAGCCTTCCACCTTTCTTGGCGCCTTTTCAAAGCGCAAGGAGACATTTTGGACTTGAAGTTCTGTTTTGGAAGGCCGTGCTTGGTGGCTCGTCTGCGTCGAGCCTGGCGAGACATGATGTTCGAAGAGAGATGACCACAATACGAAGGAAGCAAAAGCGAGCCGTATGACTAGTAGGATCGTAGCCGGAGGCCTAGAACACTCCAATCAAACAACCACGGCAGATTCTAACTTTGATTGGGTAATCTTGATTGTTCGGTCGAAGCAACCTATGTAGTGAACAAAGATTTTGATGAATCAGTAAGAAATAAATAAAATAGAATTGAAAGATTGAAGGAAAAAGTTTAAGATATGATCGGGACCACTTTAAGCTCACTTCAATGGGTTTCCTATTCAGAAAGAAGATGATAAAATGTATTGTCACTTTAGGATGAGATCATTTAGCTGGATTAAATGTACTGAAAACTTACGATAAGAACTTCTGCTTGGTGTAGAAGGTAACAGGAACAGGAAAATTAGAATGAGTTTGAATCGATTTGACTGAATGAATTAGGTCTCGTTCTCCGTTGATATGGCTATACTTTGATTTCTGAGTGTTGATTGATTGAAGAATGTCTCTAGGTGAAGAGATCGGGCGACATGGACTAGAGAGGTGAGTTGTGTGAGGCTGAGATAAGGTGATCCTTGTGTGTGAGTTGGTGGGTAAGGGGTGAACCAGGATAAACAAAGATGGGGGAAAGTAGAGATGGGGAAGGGAAGGCCGGTACCGTGTGATACGGCCCCGGTACAGGTCTGGTGATAACCCTAAGCGGTTGTCACCAGGTTAGGGTATGAAATGTATTGTGGCCAAGTGGTGAGTGATGGATACGATTACAGGTTGATTCTTAACCCTAAGCGGTTATCACCAGTATAGGGTTAAGAATCAACCTGTATGACATCCCCCCTTGTGTGTACACCGATGTGTAGGTGTATAATCCAGTGTTTAGTGTGAAGGGTCTTACACACTACACACCGGAGTATACACCTACACACCGCGGTACACACAAGTGTATGTAAGGAACACCAGTGTTTGCTGAAGTGTGTACACTAAACACCGGTGGATAGGCCTGTGTGTACACTAACCACCGGTAGATACATCTTTGTGTACACAACGCCGTGGTTTACGCCGGTGTGTACACTAAACACAGGTGGACATACTGGCGTTTAGTGTACACACTGGTATACCAACCTTCCCATACATCAAACATTGGTCCACAAACTGGTGTGTACCGGTGTACACTGACTATACACCGGTGTTCAGTATACTAATCTGTGTGTACACTAAACACCGGTGTGTACACCAAACATCTGTGTGTACACCTCTGTGTGTACACTACCAATCTGTGTGTACACCTCTGTGTGTACAATAAACACCAGGGTACACCCCTGTGTGTACACTAGCTAAACACACTCCCAGGAAAAGGTATTTTTCCCAAGGAAAAAATGATTACATTTAATGCATTTTTAATTAAAAATGCTCATTTAATGCCGAATAATGCTGATTTAATGCTGATTTAATGCTGATAAACTGCATTTTCAATCATTTTTTGCTCTAAATGTATTCATTTTTTACTTGGGAAAATTACTTTATGCTGGTAGTGACACAGGTGGGGAGTATACACACCTGTGTGTACACTAAACCTCCGGTGACGCCTCTGTGTGTACACTAAACACGAGTGTACACCTATGTGTGTACACCAACCGCTGGTGTATACCCTTGTGTGTACACTTTAGACATCATCCCCTTGTATAACCTTTCAAATTCAGAATCTTGATTGAAATCCAAATTTGTTGTTCAATCAGATGGAGAACATATATTTTATATTTTAAACAGACAAGATAAACAAAAGAAGGTTACTTTTCATGTTAATTGAGATAAACAAGGTCAAGCTTTACTTCCAAAGAAAAAGGAAGTTACTATTCCCAAAACACAAAATATTTTATTAATCATCACGCTGTAGTTGCCCTTTATTGACCCTTCTACGCCACTCCCGGAAAAGCCGTATGTTAGGAGCAAACCTGTCCTCCCATCCAATTGCTTCATCAAACCGTGTTTCAAACCACTCTGTGGGGACGGAGGGGATTGGAAGGGTGGGAGAGAGATCCATTGTGAGAGAAATACAATGAGACGTTCAAATCATACCAATGATGATAGGCTCCACATCTTCGGGAGGAGAGAAGAAAGGCGGAACAGTGGAACTGTTGGGAATGCAGTCAGAATATAAGATGACTGGCCTCTTGAAGGTGTTAGATACTATACATAAGCCGCCTGGAAGAGGGTACCAAAGGTCCGACGTGGCCACTAGCTCCTTCCACTCCAGGATTTCAAGCATCTTTTTGACTCCAAAAGTTGGTGATGATACGTGATCCAGGTTTTCCTCATACCAATCAATATTTTCCTTAAAATGCTCGAGCATTTCACTTCAAACGGCTGGTGCCTCTGATACATTGCGGCCAAGAGAAACTGCCACAGAAGCAAACAAGCATAATCCACTAGGGGGAACATTGGCTGCATGCCTGATGAAGGGGTATAGTTTGCCGGGAAGATATTTCAGGAAATCCCAAGTCTACACAGGTGAATGTTAGAATATTTATCGGGAAGAAACAAAAATTCAAAGTACAAAAATTTACTTACCTGGAAGGAACAGGGTGTCGTGATGATTTTGAAGGGGGTCTTTCCTTT
>NW_006768779.1:298743-398485 GCF_000204055.1 Melampsora larici-populina 98AG31
TCAGCTTCAGCATCAGCCTGCATTTTGGAAGCCTTTCGAGTAACTCTTGGGCTGATAGACTCAGCTGATGTTGATTGAGCGGGTGCTTGAGGACGTTTGGTGACATGCTTGATGACTTTTGCTGAAGTATTTGGACTCTCTTCTGGATGTTTGACAGATTGGGTGAGAGGAGAATGAGAAGCCGGAGAATCTGATCTAGGTCGAGGATGGTGCTTTAGCTGAGTCATTACGTGGTTATTTGAAGATTCTTCATCAGATATCTTGGATAGTGGTGAGGACTGGGGGGTCGTCGTGTGTTGGATTGCCTTTTCTTTTCCCTAGGACATATAATACATGGGAACATCATGAGAACATTATTTATTTGAGCGGAATGTTTTTAAGAAGGATATGGAAGAATATGAACTTACTTTTGAACATTGTACGTCTTCAGTGGGGATTTGATGATTGGTATCAACTCCTTCATTAACAACATCTTCTTTGTCATCAACTTCTTCCTTTTGAATGTCAGCTTCAGCTTCATGTGTTTCAGTTGATGTAAGTTCAGCTTTGTGATTTTCATTTAATGTAGTGTTGTTAGGATGGATAGTAACTTGCTGGGAAATGATCTGAGATGTAGTGTTAGTGAGAGCTTCAGCAAGCTGAAGCTCTGACATAAAACGGGCGAGGAGGCAGGTCTGAGAGTGATTTGGCAGGGCTTGCATTCGTGTAAATAGTGATGTGTATTGATGTTGTATGTAAGGATTGGATGATTGAGAAGATGATGGAGTGTTTGAAAGTGATTTGATATTTGGAATCACCATATTGAGATGGGTGGGTGGTTGAGAATGAGGTTGAGTGCTGGAAGACGTCTCAGCACTGGCAGGTGGCTTTCTTTGACGGGAGTGAGCTTCAATAGGAATGTGCTCCTCGGAAGGTTCGTGATCATGCTCGGGATTCCCAATTTCGATTACAAACCAACGAGTCTTTATATTACGTCTTGCAGTTACTTCAAATGGGCAAGTCGGAATTTCGGGTAGATTGGGTGACTGGGCTTTGATAGCGTCAGACAGAAGCTTCTTCTGGTATCGATTGGGACCGAGGTAGCATTTGAGTGTGATGAATGATGGTCTGGTGTCAAATGTTGTGACAGCGTAGTAATTTTGATGAGCATGTTCTTTAAGATACGCAGCAGCTTCATCACGAGTTGCAAAGGTACACCCAGCCTCGGGGATAGGTATTGTTTGAGTTGGGCTTTGGTTAGTAACCGAGTTCGTGGTGAGAGTATCAGACATGGTGCTTAAGTTGATTTGTAAGTTTATTAATTTGATTTGAAATCAGAAAGTTATTATATTGAGTTTGTTTAAGTAGCTTGTGATTTAATTATTCAATAATGTAATAAAAAAAGATAATTCAAGAATTTGAAACTTCTAGCATTGAGCAAAGAAAAGGAATGGGGATAGATCGATTTTTGATTTGGGTGTACTAATGTGTAAACAAAGGAGTTCAGTGGTTAGTATTGGTGTGTAGTGGGTTAGGGCGAGTATGTAAACTTACTTCCAAGAGAATGAAAGAGGAGTGGTTATCGATGATTGATCTCGATTTTTGATTTGAGAGGATGTGTGTACTAATGTGTGAACAAAGGAGTTCAGTGGTTAGTATTGGTGTGTAGTGGGTTAGGGCGAGTATGTAAACTTACTTCCAAGAGAATGAAAGAGGAGTGGTTATCGATGATTGATCTCGATTTTTGATTTGAGAGGATGTGTGTACTAATGTGTGAACAAATCGTCGATTTGAGAAAGGTATGTGTGTACTACTGTGTGAACATAGGAGGTTAGTGGTTAGTATTGGTGTGTAGTGGGTTAGGGCGAGTATGAAATGTAAACTTACTTCCTGGAGAATGAAAGAGGAGTGGGGTTGATGATCAATCTCGAATTTTTGATTTTAGAAAGGGTGTTATATCTGATTGATCTCGATTGTTGATTTGAGAAAGGTAGTTATCGATGATTGATCTCAATTGTTGATTTGAGAAAGGTAGTTATTGATGATTGATCTCGATCGTCGATTTGAGAAAGGTATGAGTTTACTACTGTGTGAACATAGGAGGTTAGTGGTTAGTATTGGTGTGTAGTGGGTTAGGTCGAGTGTGAAATGTAAACTCACGTCCTGGAGAATGAAAAAGTGTTTATTGATGATCGATCTTGATAAGGAAGGAGATGTGGTGTGGTATGGCTGTGTAGTTAGTTGATAGCAGGGTTGATGTGGCGCCTGGTGGTATGGCTGGGTGCAGTGGGTAGTGGTTGAGAGAAGTTGGTGGTTAGTGTGCGAATGAGTGGGTTGTGGTTATGCGAATGAGTGGCTTGGTGAGACTGTGCAGTTAGGTTTGCTGCTGTGTATCGTGTAGGCATTACATGTTAAACACATGTATAACCACATGTACACACAGCATCGAAGTCTACATCAGCCTACGGCTGTGTATACACTGTGGACTACAGCACACATATGTATATGTGTAGCCACCGATATGTGAGCTGTGTTCACACAGCTTCAACGGTGTGTACACAGTGCTGTACACAGGTGAAGACTGGTAATTCACACATCTAGGGCTGGTGTGATCACCGGCATGATCAACATGTAAGTTTTGTTGAAGGTAGAATGCCTGGTACGTGCTTGAAGGTGGTTTGGATACTTCTTGAGAGGTTGGTCAATCTTGATAGAACTTCAAAGAGGTCTTGGTATGTTTCGAGGATGGCCTCAGAGGCATCTGAGACATCCTAAACACATCTGGCGCTATATATGGGATACGTGCCGAGGATGCGTTACACGTCTTCCTCGGTACAGGTCCGAGTTTGTAGTGTACACGAGGTGGGATTGGGTGAAGTCAACATCCGCGCAGAGAATCCCTACGAAGAATTAAACACCAGCATTGTCAAGGCCATCCAAGACTTTTTCTATCTCCACAACCCCTTCGCGAAAATGTTCAAGTACGCAGGCGACGTGTTGGAAACACACCCAGATATTGCCCTTAAGCTGAAGGCCGTCAACACGGGACCAGATTGCCGTCGCTATAATTTTCCTACCACGGATGAAGTCGCGATGATAATTGAGGGCGAAGGTCTAACCGGCGAGAGGTCCCGAGACGTCATGCTTTACCCCCATCAAGGTGGTCAAGATACCCTTTCCGACCTTCACCCGGCGTACCTGGCCCTTTGTTACCCTTTCTTATTGCCTTTTGGTACGAAGGGTTTCGACATGAACTACCGTGTACCCGGCTCTACCCGTAAGTTCATCGTCAAGTGTTAGGAGCTGTCTCACACTCACATCGCTTTACAACAGGTCGTGGTGGCAAGGTTACCAACCTCGAATGGTTCGCACGCATCCTCTTTGACCGTCCCGACACCTTCTCCGCAATTCTCTCAGCGGGCAAGTTGCTTCAGGAAGTCATGGTGGACATGTACGTATGCGTTGAGCATTGGCGTTTACAATACATCCGTAACAACCAGACGAGGCTACGAGCCGCTATGTACAGCGGCGTCGTCGAGGCGTTTGGCCGCAATGATTTGATACCAAGCAAATTTATAATCCTACCGTCTTCCTTCGTTGGGGGTCCCCGCTCCATGACTGAGTTATATCACAATGCTATGGCTCTTCGGCAGGAGCCGGGCGAACCTGGCTACTTCATTACCATGACCACGAACCCACAATGGCCGGAAATAACACACCAACTGAAACCTGGAGAAACGTCTCAAGACAGACCTGACCTCATCTCCCGTGTCTTTCACCTTAAATTCCACGAACTGCTGCTCGACTTAACGAAGCGCAAACGTTTTGGTGAATGTGCGGTGTATGTCTATACGATTGAATTTCAGAAGCGGTCTTTACCTCACGCGCACTTGATTCTGATGATGAAGAAGGAACACAGGCTACGGAGCGCAGAAATGATAAACATGCAAATAAGTGCTGATATCCCCTGCCCAAAACGCAATCCAAGGCTCCACGACTTGGTAGGGCGCCATATGCTGCACGGTCCCTGTAAAGGTAGACCCTGCTGGAAAAACAACGGTTGCAAATACGGTTACCCTCGATCTAACTCGGAGGTTACCCAGGTATTAGAAAACGCGTATCCCCTATACAAACGCCCAGCATCCGCTCGCACCATAGCCTACAAAGGGCGTGTCTGCACAAGCCGCGATGTAGTACCATATAACCCTTACCTGTTGCTACGATTCGAATGCCATATCAACGTTGAGATACCCGTCAACACGAAGTCAGTAAAGTATCTTTACAAATACATAGCTAAAGGTCATGACAGGTCAGCGGCGTCTTTTACCTCGGCCGACAAGATTATGGGCCACGTTGATGGGCGTTATGTTAGTGCTTCTGAAGGTGAGCGCTCTACCACCTCTGACATTGATATACACTAATGTGATGATGTAGCTTGCTGGCGTCTGTTCAAGTTCCCGATGTCGGGTCAATACCCAGCGGTTCAGCGACTGGCTCTGCACCTAGAGGATGCACAGTCTATCACATGGCGCGACGAAGAAAGCCTGGAAGAAAATCTAGAAAGCGGCCGTGCTGGACGCACAACACTCACCGAATTCTTCCAACTTAACGCCGAGAAGCACGTCACAAGTACATTCAACGTACCAATTACAAGCCTTCTGTATTGCGAAATGCCTGCACACTTTACCTGGGATGAAAAACAGAATTGGTGGAAAGACCGAGCTTATAATACCAACACAATCTCACGTACCTACTTTGCGTCTATCTATTCAGGTGAACGCTACTATCTTAGACTCCTTCTCGCCCATGTCCGCGGTCCTACGAGTTTCGTCAACATTAGAACCGTAAACGGAATGGTCTGCCCATCATACCGACGTGCATGCCATGAATTGGGATTGCTACTGGGCGATGAGCACTATGCAGCTTCTATGATCGAAGCTGCATCGTGGCAAACTGGGGGTCAGCTTTGCAATTATTTCGCCCTCCTCTTAAAACACTCACCCCCCGCAAACCCATTCGCACTCTGGCTTGCGCACAAGCATGATCTTAGTGATGACTGCGAACGTGACATCAGGCGCGAGAACGACGACTTGCAGATCGACACCAAGACTGTGAAAGCTCTAGGTTTACATCGGTTGAGACGATGCTTGGCGGAGATGGACATGACGTTAGATGACGCTGGATTGCCACCAGAGGACACAGACTGCCTGCGATACCTTGGACCACTATATAAACCAAAGGACGGTGACGACGACGATGCGAACGCAAGCGCGATATACCTCGATGATGCAATACCAAAACTCAATCGGGAACAGCTTAACATATACACAGCAGTTACCGAATGCTTAGCCCGAAAGGAAAGTGGATTGTATTACCTTGACGGCCCAGGGGGGACAGGAAAGACGTTCGTCATGAACGCCGTACTCCATAAAGCTAACTGCGAGGGCATCTCATACGTATCGGTCGCATCTTCTGGCGTAGCTGCCCTGTTGCTACTGAAAGGAGAAACTGCACATTCGGCCATGAAAGTTCCTATCCATAACGACGACTTCACAACTTGTAACTTTAGTCCAACGGACAGGACGGGGAGGCGGCTTAAAGCTGCGGATCTGCTCGTTTGGGATGAGATCGCAATGCAGAATAAGTCCGTCATTCACTGTGTTGATCGCAGTCTGCGAGACCTACGAGGGAGTACCGCACCGTTTGGTGGCATGTGTGTTCTGTTTGGCGGCGACTTTCGCCAGACTATGCCGGTCATACCACAATCAACATGCAGCAGCAAGCTAACGCCTCTTTGAAAATGTCGCACTTATGGCCTAAGATAGATAAGTACGCTCTCCATACCAACCTCAGAATGCGACGTACGGACGGACAATCAAGCCGTGAAGCTGATTCGAACGCCGCTTTCGGCGAATGGTTGCTACAACTTGGCAACAGTACTCTGCAAGACAATGATTGTGGTTTGATCAACATTGATACATGTAACGTGTCAGGTATGAAACCAGATGAAGAGTTTGATCAAATGGTGATACGAGAGCAATACGAGGAGGTCGATGCTCTGGTTGCGCAGGAGAACTGGCAAAACTTGGGAGAGTATTATTCGGGGCGTTGTATATTGACTCCATTGAATGTGGATGTAAACGGTATCAACGATCAAGTTCTCAACGATATGGCGGGCGAGGAGACTGAATACCAAGCATTCAACATTCCCGAAGAAGAGCACGACGAGATGGTGTCTCCGGAAATTCTCAACTCATGTGAAATAGCCTCATTCCCAAAGAACGTTCTCAAAGTCAAACCCGGTGTGCCACTTATGCTACTCCGGAATCTAAATCTCGCGCAAGGCTTGTGCAACGGGACGCGTCTGATCGTAACCAAGTGCGGTATTAATGCTCTACGATGCAGGATCGTATCAGGTCGCCAAAGAGGCAAGATGGTAATGCTCCCCAAGATCAAGAGCCTTCACACTGCCGACGAAGTTATGCCTCTGTCTTTCTATTGGCATCAATTTCCTGTCACGCTCGCTTTCGCAATGACCATAAACAAGGCTCAAGGTCAGAGCGTTAATAGAGTCATGGTATCTTTACCAAACGACGTCTTTGCGCATGGCCAATTGTATGTCGCCTTATCGCGCTGTACTACTGCTTCCAACGTGCGTGTTACAATGAAACAGCGCGGTGGTGAGTCAGCATTGAACATCGTCCATAGAGAGTTCCTATCTATCTGATTTCTCATAACGTGTACTTTGTGTTTCTTATTGCATTACTTTTTTCATTGTGCCTCCACGTCGTTGCGATGCCTAGCACTATTTCATGTATAGCTACTTAACAGTTAGCAATGTGGAAATCGTTAACATGCCTTGCACGATGGAAACACATATCGTATGCATACAATATGCGCGCGATGATAAATTCTAATCACGTAACAACGCCCAACGTATCATAAGTCAGATAAAATGTTGCTCATGTTCAGGCAATTATACCCTTTCACGCGGAGGGCGAGCATTGGGAAAGACACAGAATTATGCTATGGTCCTCTGAAGTCTATGGCGTTGAGCTATTTGACTCAACCTACTGGGTAATTACACGGGGGCAAGGTCTGCTTTGCGTCAAGCCAGTCTAACCAGAACACATACCTGCTCCAGATCGGTGGCTTAATGAATCAGCAGTGGCCCATCTGTTCAACTGTCCTGGGCCCGTCGTTATTTCACTTTGGCCTGCTAATCCAGTACTCACGTAGCCCCGTTCGACATACATTGGCAGGCAATTGCCAATGCCCAACTAAATGTATGTCTCCGTTACGACCTTCCCTGACGTCAGGATGGCCTAGGCTGGACATAGAGCTCTTTGATGATTGAGGCTGGGCCGCTGCAGTACAATACGCCGCGTAATCGATGCACGACGTCAGCATAGTGATGGGGATATATAAATACGGTAATGAGCGGTGAGTCTACTAACATAGCAAAATCACCTTCAAGTTCTGTAATATCTTTCCTACACGCGTTATTAAATTGTCACACCCGAGAGTTTTTATCCTTATTTGCATATGACGACGACGAAAAGCCACCGCACAGCAAACTTCCCGTTGCGCTTTAGCTCCGTCTTTTGGACTAGGAACGATGTACGTACTCCTGGCTTGTCACAGAATTGTATAACCTGACAATCCTATCATAGGTCGAGCATGAGGAAAATGATGCGTTTGTATGTTTCGAGACGAACGTTATAATCAAGAAGGACGACACTCGCGGCGTGCCATTGATGGTGGCCGCCAGGAGAGACGAGTCCATTTTGCGGCGTGGTCATGCTTCCAGGATTGAGGGCCATGTCGCAGCGGGCGGGATCAACAGCGTGTCAACAATTTTCGAAGACGCAGACAACACCATAGAAATTGATCACGCGGAAGTCCGTGTTAAGAGTTTGGTCGATAAGGTCTCAGCTCACGGCGTGGGTCTTATTGTGGATTGGGATCTGCGCTCGGGACCAGATGAAGGCTGCTACACTGAGGTGATAAAGGTATTGCATCGTTGCATAGGCTCAACGGTACGAATTTTATTTCCAATGCACTCAAAAGACATGGCTCACGTTTCTTTACTGCAACAAGGCCCCGGGCGGCGAGCCGCCCATTGGTATTATAGTATCCACCGGCGTGCACTCTACTCCCAATATGGCTAAAGTGGCCCACGTCCGTGCCGTGCCGCGTGCTCCCTTCTCTACTCTGCACAACGCCTTCTCCAGACTGTAATTCAACACTCTCGCCATCCATTATCGTCCTATAGCACAGCCCTCCCGATTCGCCTCGAGACCAAACCTACATGGGCACCTCAATCCCCCCTCCAGCCATCTCGTTCACTCGCCAACTGCCTACCATGGCTATGCTGCTATATATAAACGTCCTCGCATCTGTCTCCCTGGCTCTTCACATCCCATACAAAACTCCTAGCCAACAATGCCATCACATCCCAACACAAACACGTCGCACGCCAACCCTAACACGCATCCAGACAATGCCAATGTCCATGTAAGTTACTCGGCTTCCTCTGACCACCCAAACGTGGCTGACAACATACACAAAGGCCCCTGCAGAGCGTGTGATTCTCGACCTTACAATTGCCACGAACCATGATCGTGAATCGGTGGCCAGGGCCCTTCATCAAGCATTCAACGACGTAATAGCCGCGTTGACCATTCATCATACCCTCAGCACACCTCACGATTTCTTTATATGCGTTGAGTACCAACGCCGCGGGCCACCACACATGTCCGTCACTTGCATCGTCCACTCCAGTGACGCGAGCATCGTCAGCTCCGTGTTCCAAGCCTCAACTGTATGTACATCTCGTCTTTATCAGGCCAAACCTATTTCGCTGACCTCACATTGCCACAGGTTTCCGGTCCCAATCGATTGCCTTGTGCCATACTTTAGACCACCGCCTGAATACGTACTGCATCATTGTTCCCTCACATTGTCTGTTAGTCTTTGTAATCCAGCTGCAATTCAGCATTTTTGCTACGTAAAACCTTTACTTGATGCTTTAAGCCGAGCTTTGCTCCAATACTCCGAGCCATAGCCCCAGACTTAGTTCACTCGCTCGTTTCTTTGCTTCGGCCTGGGAATTCTCTTGCATCATGGCTTTATTTTTCAACGCACTACGCATCATTTACATTGCAATTCAGTCACAATCCACTTTTTATTATACAATATTGTTACACTGGCCCCGTCGCATCAAAAAAATACAAAAAAGGGAGATAAGTCTAAGCTTTAACTAAGCCATGAAACAAAACATTAGTCGTTTTATGCTCTGTAACCCTTTCTGTGAGAATTACTGTGGTTGCCTGCCTCGAAGTACAGCGAGACATCGCCACGTACAACTGCCCGTGAGCAAAGACTGGCGTCGGGAGGACTACACACACCTGGGTTAGCGTTTGCCCCTGGGACTTGTTGATTGTCATTGCAAACGCAAGCGAAATTGGAAATTGAAAGCGAAAGAAAGATATTGGCACGCTCTCGTTGCCCGGATGATGCATTCTCATTCGCGGCAAAGACACACACGTCCCCCGTTTTGGTCCTGAAACAATCACGCATTGCAAAGCGTTGTCAGAAGTGTTCGTGATCAACAGCCTTGTACCGTTGCATAGTCCCGAGTGCAAGTTGAGGTTTCGCAATAAGATTACCACTGCACCGACTTTCAGACTTAGTTCGTGGTTGGGGAATCCGGGAGGGTTGAACGTGTTCAACACGTCGACACTCACGTGCGAGGCGTACTCCTCATCAAGACTGTCCAGGGAGGAATAGTCTCGTTGGGAGGTGCTCAACCCGCGAAGTACCATCCCATTCAGATCGGCCACTGTCGCATTCAAGGTTGTTATGATCGCTTGTGTTGAATAATACTCAGCCAATCGTCCCCAAGCCCCCCGCCGTATCAAGTTGTCCGCGGCAGAGTAAAATGGATTGACCCATCTTCTGCTAAGTGCTTGACCGGGTTTGATGCTAATAACATTAACGTGTTCAAGCTTGATTTCTTCGACGTGCTCGTCCTGAAGTGCGCCTGATCCCAACTGCAATAGCCACTTCCCGTACTCCGCGTTCTGTGGGTCATCCGTGAGACGCAGATTTTTAGTCAATTCATACTCCCTCACATGTTGCCACAATTCGGAATGCTTGAAGCATGCATTTACTGTATCTAGCAACCCTCCATGGACGACAACTGGAAGCGTTTGTCGAAAATCGCCGGAGAACAGGATAATAAGCCCTCCAAAAGGCTTGTCAGACTCTCTTAGGTCTCGCAGGCTTCTGTCGACACACTCAATCGCATGCTTATGCTGCATCGCGATCTCGTCCCATACGATGAATTTCGCTTCGAGCAGTGCCTTCCCCACAGCGTCGTTTTGGCTGAAAGAGCAGGTCGAGTCGCTATGTACGTCTAAAGGTATTCCTAGGGTTGAATGTGCGGTGGCACCATTTAGCAGCAAGAGAGCTGCAACACCTGACGAAGCGACTGCGAGGAACGGGATTGATCTTGAGTTGCAATAATGCAGGCAAGCGTTCAATAAGAACGTCTTACCACAGCCCCCCGATCCATCCACGAAAATTAACTTCCCTTCATCACCTTCTACCGCCATCGCTACAGCATCGTAAACAGTCCCCTGCTCCTCTGTCATCGTCAAGCCAGCTTTGATAACGTACTCATAACTGGCTTCCGGTGATGTGTTCTGCTGATCAACGTGCATGTTGCAGCCGATCGTGGCTAGCAGGTCTTCATCTACGCCGTCCAAGCCCACGTCTTCCAGGGTCTTCCCCATGTATTCCAAGGATTTTCCCATCAATGCCAACCCATAATTTTCAATCTGCCTCTCTGTCGGCGCCAAATCTGGTAAACACAATGCCAACTGGTACCTGCAATCATCTGTAAGGTCTTCAATGTGGTCATCCCATAATTGTTGTGGATTGGACGGGGGACTATGTACCAAAATTAAACCAAACATCTCCCGTAATTGATGACCCGATTTCCAAACCGCAGCCTCAGTCAAGCAGGCATCGTAATGAGCGTCAGACATCAGAAGGCCCATCGCGTCGGCTGCTCACCTGTACGTTGCATATAATTGCCCATCTACTGTCCTCAGGTCCTGGAAAGATGTTGGCCCTCGTACTGAGGTCAGCAGCAGCCTCATATAATACCGGTCGCCATGCCCCGGTTTAGCAAAGTAAAGGCGACTGATCGATCGAATGTTCTTCTGTCTTCGCACCCAACGTTTGATGCTCTTATCCCACCAGTAGTAATCTGTCATCTCGGTGTAAAGGAGTCTTCTGACGGTGAAGTTCATTTTGCCGACCAATTCGTCATTACGGCACATCCGGAAGAACTCCGACAGGGTCGTTCTCTCCGCTCGACCCGACTCGATCGCGGCCCTCAACGAAGCGTTGCTTTGAAAATACACCATATTCGTGTACTCGTCGTGCAGGGCTAAACGGTTGACGGCGGGATGATTCCCGGAAAGTGGCATCTGGAGCAAACGCACAATGGCTGCAGACGGAGTCAGTATGAAGAAGTGTCTGGAATAGGAGCTGATGACAAACCTTCCGGCGCTGCCAGGTACCGCCCATCAACAAAATCGGTGACTTCGTCTTCAGTCTCTAAAGCCAAGGCCTGCCTGTCGTGCCCTTTTGCAATATATTTGTAGAGATATTTTACCGACTTCATACTGGTCGCAATCTCCACTTTGATGTGGCACCGGTACTTCAAGAGTAAGAACCGATTATACGGGACAATATCACGATTGGTATACGTGACGCCATTCTTGATAAAGCTTCGTCCATCATCAGGCCGTTTGTATTGGGGATAGGAGCGTTCTGTCATCGCAGTGACTGGACTGAAAGGTTGGGGATATCCGTACTTGCATTTTGTCCCGTTCCAGCAGGACTTCGTACTGTCGCAAGGCCCGTGGACCATAGATTGAACGACCAATTCATAAAGCAATGGATCACTATCGGGGTCAGGGATTGTAGCTGAGACTATCAAGTCAACTTCATCGGGAGTCCTAGGCGTAGTCGTGGCATCGTTAATCAGGACTAGCATATCAGCGGCGGGCGCCGCTTCCAAGATATCACATTGCAGTCAAACCCGTGCAATTGCATACCTGTGCAACTGCATGATCAGCCTTTTTGCATAGGCCAGGACTTCCCCCGACTTGGTGTGGGCTAAAAGTTGGATTTATTCCATAATTTTGTCAAAAATGATAATGCATAAGGCAAAATCCAAAAAACAGGTCTTGGAAGCCCAATTGCATAGCTTTTACTCCAAATACAGGATAAAAAGTACATAATTATGCATAAATCTTGAGACCTAAGTCTCAAAGCCTAACTCAAAACTTGTGAAAATGCATAATGTTACGTATTTTGGCCTATTTCCGCATATATGAATAACTTTATGCATTGTAACCTATCCTGTATTTTACCTCACTTTGCATAACCCGTGAAATTGCATAGGCCAGATGTTCCCCCCAAATTATACAATTGCGCAGGTTTGACTGTATGTGGATGGCATATGTTGGATGCCTTCTAGGGAATACAATACCCTTCATGATTGATCTTGTGATGACTCTTCAAGAAATCACTTTGACAGAATTCATATGAATCAGCAAAGATGGAGTTTTATGATTGACTTTATTAAAACCTTACTTACCAATGTATATCAACAACCCACCTATCAATGATTGTGAATGACAGATATACACACTCAACACTTTTTTAACATAATACCAAGGTTTATGTGTCACCAATGTGAGAGGAAATACTGGATGCACTTAGGTACCTGGTTATTGAATAGGTTCCTAAGCCACATGTATTGGATCTATGATTCAGAAAATATGCAAGTCCCACCATGGATCAGCCTTGTATGTTCAGCTTTATTTTTTTCTAGAAATGGAATAAGAAGTTGGATAAGAAGAAAATGAATCTACTTTGATCAGGGTAAAGTTTGTATAGGTACAGTAGTATCAATAGTCCCTCTCAACCCTAAAGCTACTTCCTGTGTATGTTCTATATCATTTTGGTTTTCAATCAAGACTTCCAAAATTCTCCATTGCCAAATTACTTCCCATTTGCTTTCTCAATAGGCTGATGGGGTTTGAATAATAATCAGCTTAAGTTTTGAAATTACTCACTTTCAAGGCAATGATGGCATCTGCTGGAGGAATTAAATGGGTCCGCATACAGCTCAACACCTCATCTGCAATCACTTCTTATTTGTATGAATGGTGTTGACAAATTGTCTCAGCTTACAGTTTCAGAATGAAAAGCACAACTGTGATGAAGAAAATGATGTGAAGTCATTGCATCATCTACTTTTGTGCTTGTTATTTCAGAGAGACATCCATTCACGTCTATTGTTCTGAGGTGAACTATGACAGTTCAACTGGGTTAAATTAAGAAAGGTAACTGAGTAACAGCTTATGGATCCTAATTTTGTAAATTTCATATTTCGGATTTGAGTTTCCCATGGTCTTGAAAGCATATTGACCGTTGCTGAGAAGAGTTGATGAAAGTTGTTTGGTGTAACACCTGTCTAGCCAAAGAAACCCATTTGTACAAAGTATGAGAAAGGAGGTCAAAATCAATCATATCAATGTCATAGAACCAATGGAAAGTTTCTTACCATCAATTGTAAATTCAGGTAAAACTTTGGCTGATGGGATCAAGATTACATTTAAATCTTCTGGTGATGATTCTTTTGAATTAGATGCTACAGATCCTTTTATCTGGATATCTTTCCACCATTAATGCATAAGCAAATTTTCATTGATGGTTAACTTTAAATTTCCTGAAATGTTGCCTAATCCAACTCCTGCAATCACCACTTCACCTGATGAACCTAATCCTTGTCCGAATGGAATTTACTTTGATTTCATCTGATTGTAAGATGTATAATGCCACTCTTGTGATTAAATTTTGATATGGATCTTGGTTCTTCATTTGATCCTAAACCTTCATAAGTTAATTTACTTTTGATGTTAAGTTTGAATCAATTTGTCAGTTGATAGTCAAATGAAATGATAAAGCTAATCCTAATACATCAAAACCCGGTCCTATATTTGCAGAAGTTAATGGAACTCGTATGATCCACTGTCAAATCAAATCTAAATCTCAAGTTAGATTCCATCAAGATTCCAATGATGAATTGCTATGAGAGCTTAAAGAGAAGTCTACTTTACAAATCGATTTCATTGGTTCTTCTTTGAATGTTGTAGCTTGTCAAGTTGAGATTGAAAAGAACCTTTACAATCTGATTTGATTTAGTTATAATTAATAGGATGGTGTTTTCCATCTTGAATCATTTACAACATATTTAACAATCTTAAGTCTATCTTTTGATTTTAAATTTCCAATTTCTAAAACCTAATAACCAAAACCAACATCCAACCAAATCGAAAGAACAAAAAAATCAGTTTCAAAATCAAGAAGAGAGAAAAAAGAGAAAGTCAACAAACTCCTCCATGATTAGCAGTTTCTTCTTTCCAAACCGGTTCAACACCTTCATCATTTGATTTATCCAATCCTTGATTCTTTAATTCATTTTCCACAAACTCTTCTGCACTTTTATACGGTTTATCTGTTACTACATTAGTCACGAGTGATCAAGTTGATACTCTTAATCCTATATGTCTTCATGCAGTTACTTCTGGTACTGTACTACAAAAAACCCAAACAAAAATAATGATTTAGTGTTTTTTGGTGAGTTTTGTTGGAGTTGAGAACTTGAGACTTACGACATTCGTACTACATCTGCTCGTGTACTTCTTATAAATTTTCCTTCTGCTCTTGTTTCATAAGTCGGACCTGAAACCTACAAAATTAAATCATTCACTCAAAGATAGGATGAAAGGAAAATCCAATTTGTTAGTTCACTGAATAATAATTAAGTTGAAATTCATAGTGTGATAATTTCCCAAGCATAAATTCCTTCTATCACATCACCTTTTTCTAATCCGATTTCGGGTAACGATCCAAACACTGATTTCCTAAGTTCAAGATCACAAGCTATTTAAAATAGATTCAAGAGGTTTTTTTGTTTGGTCAAGTTAGTTTGATCAGATTACAAAAATTGATTTTTTATGAGAATTAGAAAACGCTTAAGAATTTACCATCTGACATGGGTGGAAGAAGAGGACCAAGTGTATCTATATTAGGACCGATTAAAGGATTCCAAGAAGTCTGATTCAAAAATGAGTTAAAAAACGATCCAAAAACAAATTGATTAAATAAATCAAACAATTTGTTAAAAACTTACAATGGTAATGCGAGATGATCATCAAGTGCAATGATTTGTCCAACTTTTAAATTCGGATTCACTGCTCCTGCAGCATTGGTTACTATAAAACAAAAACAGAATGATTCAAGTGTTGATGTTAAAGATTAATTTTTTGAATTATATGATTTGGTTTAAATTGAACTTACCAATTACTGCTTCACAACCTAATGATTTAAAAATTCTGACTGCAAAGACTACATCTAAAAGTGGATAACCTCTAATTGAACAAAAAAACTTGGTTTAATATGATTATCTTGGTTTTTGGTCAAGGATTAAGATTACTTACTCGTAATCATGGAATCTATAATCGGGACCGATCAAAAGATAAAAAAATCCAATCCGAACAAAATCGTGGGATTTGGCTTCAGCATGCAACCGCTTACTTTTGTAATTGTGGAAACCGTGCATATAAAAAACTCCTGCCATTGTCCACTCATACCCGTCAGTTCGGAAATGATAGCATTGATTGCTTTCAAATCGGGCATCTTGTTATCAATAGCAGCAGCGATTACATTTGAGGTACCAGACATTGCGCGCAGGGAAGGCTGTAGATTATAAGTGCGTTGAACGTTTCCCGCAAAAGATCTCAATCAACTTTGAAGTCCAATAGGCGAGTTGATTGAGGATGTTGCATATGAAGTTCTTGGAGTAGAAACATTGAGGTTGAATATGATTGATCTTGCTAGAGGGTTGTGAATCGTAGTGCCAGTAGTAAGAAGTTGAATGAGTGCTGGAAATGAGTAATTGGTAATCTTGTTCAATTTGTGTTGAGGTTGACAATCTTCTTCCTAACCCTAACCCTATCCTGTTAGCATTCCGATCTAGTTCCATATTAAGTCGGGTAACAACAGTGACCATCAATCAAGGACCATAATACTTGTCTGTCATTGGCTGATGTTGATTGATGATTAGAGCCAGTTGTTGGAAGGGTGGAGTCAGTTGAGGAAGACATGGTTTAGGTTGTGATGTCCCTGTTCCCGTTGGTCGAGGAAGGCTGATAAATGTTTGCACAAAATTGGAGTGAGCTGCTAAACCAGCCTCACTGAGTGAAAGCCTTCAAGACGATTCCAGTTAGTTGATTTGTATCTTATAAGAGGAATGACAAACATATTTTGGGTGAGGTGCGTGGAAATCAGATTAAACTGTGTTAGACGTGTAAACCTTGAAATTGGTAGTAGGGATTGGGAGTTTAATCAGGTTTTGCCGGCGAACACGGTTTACCTTTAACTTGAATGAATTGTATGGGCGTGCGGTGCTCCCCTTTTCTGGAACTACACTGTATGTACGTCAGAAATACAGTTACCAAGTCGACCACGTTTCCTGACATCTTTATGCATCTCTTGGAGTTTTAAGTAAAATACTCTAGCCAATAAATCTGGGCGATCTTCAGGGACTTGACCTGGAAGGAGCGCGCGGGTCACCTCAGGCCATTGCGGGTTTGCCGTCGTTGTGATGAACAGGCTCGGATGCCCGAAGCGTTTGACCAAAGACATAGCGTTGTGATAGAGCTTGTGCATGGCTCTCGGCCCGCCGATGAAAGAGGACGGCAAGATTATGCTCTTGCCAATTGTAAAGTCGTCGTTGTGGAGGCCCTCACACTGCGAACATAATGTATTTTTCCAAGGTGAAAAATGATTACATTTATTTCACAAAATGATTAAAAATGCATTAATTCTGCATTAATTCTGCATTTTTCTGCATTAATTCTGCATTATTAATCATTTTGTGCATTAATGTCAATCATTTTTCACCTTGGAAAAATACATTATTTTCACAGTGTCAGCCGCTCCATTATACAATTCTGCACGGAGTGTAGGTTGATTGAGGTGGAACCATTTCAACCGCGCATTCTCGACGCATATGTACATGTCGACTGTGTATTCCTGTAACAATCGCCCTCCTCTAAGTATAGCTGATAACGTATTGTGTCGCTCGAACAATTGATAAGCGCAGTGCTCCGACCGGCTGACTTTTCCAGTAGGGCCTATGACGCATAAACGCGGATTAGTTTTCAATTGTAGCAAGGAAGCATTAGCCTCTTGCACTTACGTCTTGATGCCGTGTTACGATAATGCTCGTCCCAACCATGGGACCCATGCATAAAAAAAACTGGGTAGCGTAACGCGAAATAAGTCGTGTTAAGTTCCGATATCCTCCGAAGTGCGCCACTCTTCCTATGCAGTATCACATCCCGGTCGGTCGACCCAACCTCCCCATCACCTGGTATGATGGCTGCGACTTGGTTACAGGTAGGATAGTTGTATCTGTTCTTGTCCCTATTCCCGATCGCCATTGATTTAATTTTGATTGTCTTGACGACATTGCTATTGACAATTTCCTCTGCTGACTTATAAAGTTTAGCGAAGGGATTTTTGGCGTAAAGAAAGCGTTGGAACTTCTTCAGAATTTCTGATCGAAGACCACCCCCGGCAGCTTTTGACCGCGCTGCAGCCTCGCTGTCTTGTTGATCCCCGTTCATGAAGATCTGCGCAAACTTTCTGGGCTGTCCATCTGGTGGTAACAGCGAGCCGATGTTGTGACTGAGCTGACCGAAAATACGACATGTCCATGTGCCACCATTCCCAGCCACGGTCTTGTCCGTTTCGACGCCGTTGGAGGTGAAAGACAGGGCATTGTTATATGCACGTATGTGCTTCCTAAAATGCTTTGAATCTATTGGGACACAAAACACTGTTAGGAAGGTCGATTAAGACAACATTCATGAGACTCACCTTGGTCAGAGCCCGTGAATCAATTCTGCACAAACTTCGGTGCGAGTTTATTCTCGAGGTTGTCGCTCGGGAGTGCAACAGCTCGTTTCTGACAACACATGGAAAACGTTGCCCGCTCGGCTTTCCAGTCTTTCTGAGTTTGTTCACTTCGCCAATGCAATGCTCCACAATCAATACAAACGTCGTCGCACTGACCGATATCAAGCGGCATCTTGCCTGGGAATCGTTCAATGAGACTTTGTTCTGCTAACTCAGAGGTGTCTTTCGAAGCTGGGCCGTTGGGTGCTGCTGGGTATATTGAAGTCATTGGATTGAGATGAAGTTGCGCTGCAATGATCAAGTGTACATTTGTCAGTCATAAGCCCGAATGGGATTGCCAATAATCTATATGATTTCCTGGCTCACCTAAGTGCGATGTGTCACGGCTGAAGCTCGAGGTTTCGGCGGTCAGGAATTTGGACAAACAACGCCTTCAAGTAGCCAGGCGGCGAATTTACTGAGTACTCAGTTGGTCGTGGTCGTGAGAGTCAAGGAACGGTATATGAAAGTGGTGAGAACAATCAATCACGGAAAAAAGCCAAGAATCTTCTCATCCAGGCACGTACCGCCACCGGCGAGGTTCTTATGCTTTCTACTATCATGCGATATCAAATGACTTATAGAAATGATTTGGCCTGGTTGGGTGAATTAATCAGAATGATTTCAAATGCAAAGTATTACAACCAAGGCGGTTCAGAAAACAAAGGACTGGCTCTACGCGAGCAGACAGAAATGGTATTGGGCGATAGGATGGTCAGACAGATTCGGTGCCAGGCAAATGAAGTGTCAAGCACCACGTGGGTGTCGAGGTTGGCGGCCAGCCTTAGTGCCGCGCCCCGTGCTGGGTCCCTGCTCAGGCGGGTCAAAGTCCTCCCCCAAATCAGTTTCAAACAGGTCGTCATTGAACTCCTCCTCCGGCTCGACTGGAATCGCTGCGCGTCCTTTTCCTTTGCCAGCGGAGGCTGCTCGTTTCTTATTCGGGACTGCAACGTCCTCTCCAACTGTCAGGCCGGCCGCCTCCTTGTCAACCAAGTCATCGGGGACTGAAGCACCACCTGAGCGACCTTTCACTTTTTTGACTGGTGCCGCCCGCTTCTTTGGCGTCACAGGCGTCGCTTTAGCCGGGCTACTATTGTGCCTGTAATGGAGATGGTCAGCTCAGGTTGAGCGTATGTTTGAAAGTCACTGACTTAGCCGGTTTGACTCGCCCAGCAGGAGTAACCTGCGCGCACCCGAAGCTTTCTTTTTGCTGACCGTTTGATGACCGCTGCCAATGTTAAGGCCGGTGACCTATGCGAAATCAATGCCTAACTGTTAGTGTGGTTTTGTGGTTGGAACGTAATAAGATTGAGGGTGTACCTTACATCGACGACCCATCGCATGTGCTCTTCGTTCCAATCTACAATATACCTGTGAACCAACGTCTCCTTTCCTTCTTGGACTAATCCTTGCGTTTTTTTGAGGTTCGGAGTTGGCCTCATTCGGTACTCGACTTTGAACTCGTGAGTGGACTTGTCCTATACAATGTAAAACAGCAATCAGAGAGAATTCAAGAACAAATTTGGGGCACAATGATTTACTTCTGGGCGGTAGTCTGTGTGTTTCATGACAAAGGCCAATACTGGCGAATCCGAATTCAAATCGGGCATTTCAGTCTTCGCTACTACTATACCGAACCCGGAAGCTGCAGTGTTATCGTGCAGTGTGCCAGCAAAGGCGTTAGATTCCCCAAGATCGACCTTGTGAGTGGCGTCAAAGTAGATCTGGAAGTCGGCTGAATCGATCGATGGGATCATTCTGCCCTTAAGAGTGTAGCATCTTTCGTCCTGAACTTCGTCCTTTGCAGCGGAGTATCCAGTCATGACCCCGTCGTACTCCCGCTCGTTTTCATCGTTCCAGCCGTTGCACGTGATTGAGCCGGTGGAGTTTTGGTAGGTGAAAGTCTGATTATTAGCAGGGGCGAGCTATAGTTCATTGTCAGTTCTGGAATTGCGGAGGAAACCAAGAAAAACGTACTATTTCAGATATTTCGAATACACCTGACACGTTGAAAGGGTGTGATCGTTTGTTTGGAGCGTTTGAAGTGTTTGACATGGTGTCGTTGTGTAAGCGTGACGGGTGATACTTGCGATAACTCGATCTGTCACTTGCTTGTTTGGGATAGAATCGATTGCGGTTTAGAGAATGGGATTGATTGTAATGGATTAACAATTGGGTTCTTGCGGCAAGTCTGGCTCGCAGCGCTTCGCAGCGCTGCTAGACGGTATTTCAGAAGCGCAACTTGACATTTCCGTGACCAAGCTAGGTAGCTAGAGCCGCAGCGGCTTTTTTTTTCTCACACAACTTAGTAGCTGAAAGCGAAGTTTTTTTTCGCAGCGCCTCGCAGCGTTTCAGGCCAAAAAAAAACTTTTTTTAAATTTATTTTTGGGCAAGGTAAAGGAAACAAAAGCAGATCAAGAAATGGTACTCTTAGGTAAGGACTGTTGAGAAACCTAAAAATAAACGTTTTGTGATGTAAAGACCGTAATGAAAACATAAAACATAAAGAAAAATCAAATAAAAAGACATTTCAACAAACTTGATGTAATGTAAGGACTGTGATGAAAAAAGAAAAAATATGTATATTCAAAATCAATTAAATCAAAGTAAAAGAGTGTAGAGAAAACGATAAAAGGGATTAAAAAAGAGGTGAAAATCGAAGAAGACCAATCTAAAAATGACTCTTCCTAACTTTTTTTACAATCAACTTCTTGCCATACTCTAGTACCTTCCCTACTTCACCAAAGTCGCCAGTTAAGGGAATACCTTCAAGTGTCCAAATTTGACTGCTGACTAACATTTCAATCATGCGAGGAACCAATCCTCCTCGCTCTGCTGTGCAGACTCGTCCAGCCACCGAAAAGCATCTTTCGGGAGCAGCAGATGCAGCCGGCGTTGCTAGATAATCCCGAGCCAAGATGGATAAAACCGGGTATTTACACCCATGAGTCTTTAGAATTTTGTGTATTAGTAAGGGATACAATGAATGACTAAATAAAAAGGAAGGGGTACTCACTCTCCACCAGTCTAGTGCATGTTCTGGGTTGTTTGCATCAGGAGATAACATCGGATCAACACCTTGAATATATCGTTCAAGCTCGTTGATATTGCCGGATGTTGCAACCTCATCATACAGGTTCAAGAAGTCCCCTCCAAATCCTTTGTCAGGCTCAGGCGATTTGCTTGAGACTGTGGTGACTGGTTGATTACGAAGGTCGGTCGCCTCGCTTTCAAGTGTAAAAACACTTTCTAAAAGTTCCATTGCTCGATCATGACTGGCCGAGTCTTCCCCAAATGCGCGGGCAAAGAAACGGACTCGTAGACTTGGGTGGAAAATGCTGGCTAGAACAAGTGTGTCGCAATCGAGGGCTTCATTGAGATATAAGGTGATTTTACTTATCATTATATCAACCATTGGGAACAATGGATCATTCTCGTGCATTTTCTTGAGTCGCTCTTCCATTGACGCCTTGAGTTGTACATATTTAACTAACACCATACACCCTGTGGGCTTATCACCCTCCATTTCTCGGGTTAGAATTTTGTATGGCTGTAGAGTGTAATTCAAGTAATCAGAAAACATAATGGATCCAATTCAAAGTGGTAGTTGAACTACGTACAGTGAGAATATCAAGCATGTCACGCATTGCTTGCCAATCTCCAACTGAGAATACAAGCTCTTCAAAATAGCCGTACTTCTTACCATCTTTCCGTGGACGTCGTTTTTTTGAATGCACCTCAGCTAGATCGTCTTTCATGACTCGATCGATTAGCTGAAAGGGGAAATGAAATAAATTGGATGGGAGTTCAATAGATTTTCACAAATAAAGGCGGGGAATCAATAAGAATGATGTTGAGTCAAATGATAAAGAACCTGGCTTACGTCTCGCGCCTCCCACATTCGCTCCCAGCGTTCAGCCTGGATGCCCCATCGAATTCCGTGTCCTGAGAGGAGTGCCTTGAGCGCAGGTAATTCATCTGTTTTGCGTTGAGCGTTGACCCTTTCTCGCCGACGATTGAAATCAGCACGGTGAGCACTAGACCGTGTAAGTTTCTTGTTAACTGTGTCCATCTTGATTGGAACAATTTCAATCAAGAAGTCAGTATGTGAAAACCGCAGTGAATGAGATCTAGGGATTGAAATCGATTTACTTACATCTTTGGTCAAAGATTTCATATATGTATCGCCCAGAAGGTAAGCGGTCTTGCGATTTCGATAAGTTTGAGGCTCATCGTCTTGTTCACAATCTTCCTCTTCCTGGTCATCATTTGAGCTCGAATGATCTGTATCATTTGAGTGATTGCTTTCTATGTCGTCGTCAAAATCTTCACTATCAGCATTGTTCTCATCTGCATCTAAGTCCTGGACCCCGGGTGTGCTACTGAGGCCGTCCAAGCCATCTTCTTCTTCTTCAATTACCGCTAGGACTTCCACCGGTGGAAAACGACCCAAGGTGCTGTGTCGAATACGTCTTGGTTTCATTCCAAGTGCGTCCAGGCCTGCCTTCACAATTAATCCCATTTTATGGCAGAAGCATCGAACTGACATTGTTTTCGGTTTCCACATAAGCTGATGATCTTGAACAAAACTCTGTTCCTCGAGCTGTCGATGGATTTCGCGGCCCATGGTAAAATTATTGCTTCCTGAATCGGATACACTGGCGAGCATGTAAAGGTTGGGTTAGGGTTAGTAAATGAAACCAAAGAAAATACGCTTTGATAATGAAGAAAACTGCGACATGCTCTCAAAAACACATCCGGGTGTTTTTGAGAGCATACGGAACCAAGCTCAGAGATCCGGCTGAGAGCTTAGGTTCCTGAAGCAGGAATGAGTGAAAGAAAAAAAAATAGAATAAAATAAAATGGGGACTTATCTTTTTATATAGTCCATTCTTTTTCAAGATGGCTACCATCGGCTCAGCAAGTAAATGCCCTTGATGATGCCATGCGACAAGTTTCAAACTTAAATGCCGAACAACATACTTCCAATCTTTCTTGATGTAAGAGATTGACGCCCCGATGAAGGCGTGAAGGTTTCCCTTCACTGTCCAAACATCTTGGATAAGACAAAATTTGCTGTCCAGATTCTGGAACAAATGAATTTGAAAAATATCAAATCAAATTGAGATATGTTCATAAGAAGAGAAAGTTGCATTGAGACAAAGTCGAAATAAAAAAAGGGTTGCTTACTTTGAGCTCTTTTTCAATCACTAATCCACGAAGTGACAGATAGAGGCGTTTGGCCTCTTCAGCGGACCATTTTCGGCCAAATACACGCGCATCGGGGCGCAGCCAGTACAAAATTGCCCTAAGAATTGGGTCTTCGATTCGTATGAACGGCAATGCATGTGAGACTTGCCACACCGAGAGGCACTGATTCAAAGTTTTGTTGGAAAAGGTTGGTGGACCGTTGACAAAGGCGGCTAAGGAACTTTGGTTTTTCTCTTGAAGACGCTGAGTACGTAGATTGGATTCGGTTGGTGGGAGGTTGGCACCGGCAGAGATGGCCATGTTGCGACGTGGGCAGCCGGCACCCGACTTACCAGCTTGCTTGCTACCATCTCTGTGTACCTTGAGGTTGGATCGAGAGCTACCACTGATCCTGACAACCTTATGGCACCAGAGACAAGGGTAAGACAAACCTGGTTCATCAAGAGGCTAAAAAATCGGTTCAATGTCAGCTATTACAACAATCTTGGTAGAAGGTAATGATTGATGAATAATAACTAGAGAGACTTACATCTTGTTCTCCATGAAACGCTTGTCCAAAGAACACATAAGGACTGTCGAATTCCTTGACAGGCTGGTTCCTTTTCCTTTTGGTGAGACGAAGGTTCTCTTCGTCGGAGTCTTGTGCCAGATCGACGTCAGGAGCACCAGAAGCAATCTATAGTGATTGATGACAAAGGTAAGTAATCAATACTATTCTTTGGGAGACATGATCTTGAATCTTTGACTTACCGAGAGTGATGCTTGACTGTTCCTGCCCCTGAGAGCAATGGACTGCACTCCAGAACGCTCATCATCGTCACCAGATTCAGAGACAGAGTTTTGATTATTCGTGGTTCCAGTGGCCTATAAATCGATGTAGATGATTAATGAGTTATGAACAAATGAAGATCTAGGTATAGTAGGAAAGAGAGACTCACTGAAGACGATGGACGAGAGACCGTCTTAGATCGGACACGTCCAGTCTGGCGAATTCCCACCTGGTCTCCTGGTAAGGAGGCGGATCGCTCACGGCGTCGGTGGACATGGCAGTCTCTGACATCCCTGACAGTGAACAAATCCCCCACGCCACCTAGGCCACGACGAGAATCAGATGATGGGATAATCATCCCAGGTGCTGGTCTTGCTGGGGTGGTTATTCGAGAAGAGCGACGAGGAGGGGCAGTAGACGCATCATCGGTCTCGTATCCAGAAGGAATGAAGGAATCAAGAGTTTGCTGCTTGTGAGACATTTTCGATTCGATTTTAGAGAATATATTTAAAGAAAGTGTGATATGATTAGGGTAGATGTAAAATTGGAAAAGAAGTCAGATCAGAACTGATAGATGATACTGGTGTTGCTGTGATTGAGAGTTTGGAGGAAAGACTTGCGTACCTTTATACTCAAAAATAGGTAAGCACCGGCTCCCATCCGACTGATCGACCAGCAACTGTCCACGTTTGAAAACACGGCGTATCAGTAAATGAGGTGGCTATCGTTGGTTAGAGAGAAACACTAACCTGTTACCCATACAACTACTGCACAAATGATGAATGTCCACGTTTTGTGAGATCGCGAGTTTTCAATTGAAGTCGTTTCGATGTGAATAGTCGAAGGTGTGAGGATTTGTGGCTTGAGATAGCAGACCTTCTGTAACAGAAGATTTGTAGGAATGATCGGTTAGGACAGAGATAGTGATCGAAATGGTGTAAAGGGTGGTGATTGTTGTAATGGGGGATGTGTCGGAAGGGTTAGTAAGGAGAGATCGTGATTGAACTTCAAATTGGTGTAGTAAGGGTTGGGTGGGTATTCAGGGAAGCGTGGCGTTAGTGTAACTGATAGCCTCGGGGTATCCGAAAGCGGACAGCGCAGCACCCAAAAAACCGGAGCCAGAGTAGTAACTCGAGGCGTAGCTCCCGGGTCTTTGGAGCCCCGGGTAGTTAAGCGGTAGCCCCGGGCGCCGCGCTAACGCGCGCTGCGCGCTTCTGGCTACGCTGCGAGCCAGACTTGCCCTAAGCCTGACCCCCCAAGGCTATTCCCTATCTGCTAATGTTTTCACTATCAGAGTCTGTCAAGTGTTTTTTGTCACATCCGCAGGTACTCATTTTGTGTTGTCTTTGAATGTATGGTTCTTTTTGACTGGAAAGATATTTGGTATCCTAACTTTTTTACACTATTTTTGTCAATATTGCAAGCTTTCAGATATCATATCTCATTCTCCTCATGACACAACATATAACATTGCAAGAATTTTAACTGACAGTCTTTAGAACAGTATACATGATGTATGCAAATTGATTAAAAGAACTACTCTCAAACATACCAATATCAGCAAACATTCATCAATGGACAAACCAAAAGGGACAAGGAGATGATAGTCAAAGGAAATCTATTGATACAAAATATTTTCACATGAGATCATTTAGTTCTGCTAAAGAAAACTGCTGACTACAATATCATGTACTGGAAGACTAAATTCAATGATCATTCTGGGATATTAAAGCAGAAACTTGACCCATTTAACTCAAAACTTCAGAAAACTTCAAAAACCTCAAAAACTTCAAGAACTGTGTGATACCAAATCCAAAGTTTAGAATTTTCAGTCAATCTTCAACTACAAGTGTTACAGAGATTTATGGCTACAAAAAAGTCAAATAAGATTAAGATCCCATACTCATTCCAATCAATAGGATACAAAAGAGAGGGCCAAGAATTTTCAACACACATACAGTGGGTCCTCAGCCAATTTCAAAGATGAATCAACTGCACTTTGTTTCACAGAATCTTGATTGATGCTAAGAAAATCCACTCAATCATCTTCATCAATTCACCCCTTTAAAATCAAACTTCCAACACAATCTCAATAATGATAATAAGTGATTAAAGCTTGGAAAAACAAATTCAATCTAGTTCTCCTTATCATCAATTACAAACTACACAATATCTTCAATTGCTTACTTTATCAAATTTATTCTTTCAGTAAGATCCTCATTATCATCCTCATCATCTCTCCTTTCAAGAAAGACTCCTGAACCCCCCTTGCACCCAATTTCTCCAATGTGGTTTTCTAGTTATTTCTTTGTGATAATCTGAATCAACAGTTTTAGGTAGATAGTCAGCCACTCCAATTGGAACCATAGAATGAAATCTGAAGATCAAACAGCTTGAATATTTTGTTGATTGGGTTAAGTAAAGTGAAAGATTCAAATGGTTCTGATTGGTTCAGGAAACCTGGAATGATTGGGTTTGGTCAATCTTTGTTCATCAGATCACCATTTATTGCTATTGAAATGGTGACTATTAGTATTGTGACCTACAGTCAAACCCATGAAATACAAAAAGTCATCCATAAATGCGGGAATTGGCGGAAATACATAACTTCATGCATTTTCACAGGTCAAGGGTCATGCTTGAATACTTAGCACTCAAGGCTTATGTATGCATAATTATATGCATTCTGATCCTGTATTTGGGCTAAAAGCTATGCAATTAGGCTTCCAAGACCTGGTTTTTTGAATTTGAACCTATGCATTACCATTTTTGACATAATTATGCCATAAACCCAACTTTTAACCCACATCAAATTTGGGGGAGTCCTGGTCCAGCAAAATGGTGGATTATGCAGTTGCACGGGTATGCAATTGTGCATGCTTGACTATATTCAAATAAAATCTGTAGTTTAGATTTATGTAGCCTTTGGGATCTTAGCAGACTGTAGAGGTGATCACATGATGATTTTATATATGAACAGAGATCCCCAATTAAGCAAACAAAATCGATTATTGTATCAACAAGAGATTTATTGTTTTTCAAAGTCAACTCACCAGAAACAATACTTTAATTTGTTTGTTCTATTTCAATTTGATGTTTTCAAACATTGAGCAAAATGAAACAAATGAAATTTTGAAATCACCAGTCTAAATATTTGAATCAAAGAAAGCTAGGTTTGTAAAATTTAACTTAGGTAAATCTCTTCAATACATTCATGCACCTATAAGTCTGAATAATCATACATAAAATGGCAATGTGTCAACTACCCAGATCACCAAAGAATCAATTTAAACAGCATCAATTTGCCAAGAAGTGGGGTTTGAAACTTGCTTTTTGAAACTTTTTTGGGTTTGAATTGTAATCAAAAGTATTTTCATGAGATTCTGATGAGTTCACTTTGATATTGCATATATTCATGGATCTTTTGTCAAGAGGTGAATAAGCATAAATCATACAAAGATATTATAAATAATACAAAGATATCATATATAATACAAAGATA
Organism: Melampsora larici-populina 98AG31; assembly: GCF_000204055.1. Classification (NCBI taxonomy): domain Eukaryota; kingdom Fungi; phylum Basidiomycota; class Pucciniomycetes; order Pucciniales; family Melampsoraceae; genus Melampsora; species Melampsora laricis-populina. The sequence goes on from NW_006768779.1 coordinate 326,319, forward strand.
TCATAGATACTACAATGGTATCATGAATAATACAATGATATCATAAATGATACAATGATGTCACAAATAATACAATGATATGATTTGAAATAGTTCTGTTGGAAGTATCAGCTTGTTAGAAATGGTTTTTAACAAGTTAATTAGACCTGTGACTCCTCCTATCGTGAGGGGTGGGGCGCTCAGAGGGTGAAAGTTATGGCAGCGAGCGCGGTGACTGAAATGAGTCCTTGTAGATAAATGATTCTCTTGTTTTGGTCAACCTGAGCGTAGAAATAACCCAGCAGACCTCCCCTTTGGCTGCTCAAAATTCACAGTTGTTAGGGGAAACAGTGGAGGTTTTGTCAGGTTTTTTGGATCGCTTGTTCGCCTTCAATATGAATGAATTGTGAACGATGAATGATGATGATTACGGACAAACTAGGAGTATTATTTCGAATTCCAATGTACATAGCTCACACTTCAAGTGACAATTTAGATCAGGAGGCAAAGGCAGATGATTTTTTGTGGAAATCAGAGACGTTGAGACTCCTTTCGCATGAGATGAATCCATAAAGTTTGTTGTTATTATTTCGGTAATCCATAACAAAGTCACAATATGCAAAAGGATGGGATGTGGAACAATTGTATAGCTATGGAAAGATTGTCAATTGATAAGAGCAGAGGAAATTATCGCATCAAAATTCATGAGGATATAATTTGCCAGAAGGCTTAGACAGGGGCGTTTTGTCCCTTGGTACCGGCTTCGTTGTTGCTGTTGATGATCATAGAGTCAGAATGTGGCTCTTGATATAAATGTGTAGAATAGACTTACAAATCCCAGATAAGATCTCCGAGATAACCTTGCTTGAGCTCTTGAGCAGTAGGCTCAAGGTCGTAGAATGTCTGTGGGAGCAATGCGATGGTCAGCACGAGCAGAAACAGAAAGAGTTCGTTGCGCTACCTTGTTAGATAGAGCAATCTGGGTGCAGCCGACGGTCACGTTTTTGGAGTAGAACGAGCAACCTATGAAGAGAAAATATCAGAGCTGATCCTCAAAAGAAGTGATGCAATCGACTTACCGTCAAGGACAGGGACATAGAAAGGCTTGTCGGGGCGACCCTTGCGTTGGACATAAAGCTGCTTACCGCAGTTAGAAGTCTTTGCACTGTGGATGACAAATAGGTGAGCGAAAGACTTTGACCCGGAGAACCATACAAATGCCTACCCGTTCAACCATCCAGCTGTGGCGGTGTCATTTCCGTAGACTTGTTCTGATCCAACCCATAGACACGCGCCGGGTTGATTGGTCGAATAGTTTCCGCAAATCTATGCAGACGAAGGGGGCAATTAGGATAAAAGATAGAATACGGGGCTTGTGATTCCCAAAAGGCTTACACCTGGCCCATCCCGCATGGCGAAGGACTGAAAAAAACGAAAAATCAGCACATTTTCATTGAATAAAGCATCAATGGACTGACAGTGTTGGTGTCCTCGGAAGTGTAACGACGTTGAAGAGTTTTTTGGTTGTGGTGTTGGAACTGGTGATAGATGGGTTGTGGACATCAGTGAATGACAAATACAACCGCGCCAGAGATAGAAGCACTTACCCGCTCGACTCCTTGGAAAGGTGGCTTGCCATTGGTAGCGTTGCAGCGAGTTCGGTCGTCGGCAGCAGACCATACACATCCATCTTTTTTCATAAAGTAGTTAAAGCATTCGGTGTGGACTGTAGCCTTCACAGCAGGAAAGGCCACAAGGGCAGTCGTAAGGAAAAGGACAGTAACAAAACGCATGGCTGATTGTCGTATGATGAAAATATGTTATATGATAAATAAGTAATATCTGTGAGGGGAATATTAACCAGACAGTCTCTGGATGGGAAGAGTGGATGATGTTAAGAAAAAGTACGAGCTGGACGGGGTTTATATACTTACCTGTTGCAAATATATTGGAGCTTAAATAGAAGGCATAGCAGCGATCATGTGTCCTCTACATAGAAATCACCTCTGCCGGTGGCTTTCTTACATTGAGGCTTCAGCTAGGGCCCTGGCGTATCAATTGAGGAGAAGCTTCCAGCGGCACAGGCAGGAAGCACCACTTTTCCGGATTGTTGAATGGTACAGTAGAAACACATGTCTTGTGATGAAGTTGGTGAATGTAGAATCGAGCTTCCTAAAACCCACTGTTGGATTCGTTTTCGAGTGTGGCTGTGTTGAAAGAGATACTTGAGTCAATACAGAGCCCGTAGGCGTCATGAGTCATGACTTCGAGCACGCAGTGGTTCTGAACCCCTAATCACGCGGGCCGATTATTTGGGACGCCCATCTGAAAAGGGACTTTTGGCTTCTTCTTCAACGCACAACTCCCGAGCAAGGTATGATCTCGAAAGCTTTCTGGCAACTGAAACTGAGTCGCGTCGTAAATAAGTGTGAACATGTGATGCCCTGCCCCTACCTTCAGGAGAAACCCTAGCCCTTATGGTCCTCAACTCTAAGGCATAAGTGCCGAGATTTTGCTTGAAGGGGCAATTATGAATTCATCTTATTTAGGAATCGGGCCTTTCATCATAAAACTCGACCATCCCATCAGGCAGGGAGCAAAAGGATCTTGAAAGCAGTCTACCTGTGTTTGAAACTGTTGTATAGCACGGAGTGCATCTTCAACACACTTTTTTTGGTTGACCTCTGAGAGTTAACTGAGGAGGTCCGGGCGGGGCGGGAGCACAACAAAAAAGTGGTCGGCAGAAACCATCAAATGTGGTATTCTTATTGGCACACCTCTCAAAATAGGGTGAGTGGCTGTCATAATTACAGTGGTTATGATGAGTGAAGATCACATCTGGGGTACGCAACCCTGAATTGGACTTATTTTGTGGAGGTCATCAGATGAGTCTTGAACCAACTGATAATCTCATCTGTTGATTCGTTGAATGCCTTCTTTTCTGATGGGTTGTCCTATATATTTTCATTACCGATCCATCAGAGTTTATTCCCTTACAATTGAGAGTTACATATGAAAACCAATCAAAAACACATACCAGATCTGCCCGACAACCGAATCCATGTGACGCGCCGGGGTAATAGTTTCGCTTGTACCCAGGTTTGTACTGTGCGGTTGAATGTATTGACAAGATTGGTGAGTTTGCTAATGTTCGTGCATTTTTTGTGCAGGGTTACGACATACCTTGCCATCTCCCAAGATTTCGTCAGTCACCCTTTGGAATTCGATCGGGAACTGCCCATCACTGCAACAAGAAGCAGATTAATTGTTAGATGATATTTATGTGAAAGCTAGAAGCAAAAGGCCAACTCAACGTTTCACAAGAGTTAATCAAGATTGGAGCATGACTGGATTTCAACAGTTTCTCAATGTCTTTGGGATTTTCTAGAAGACTAGGATGACTGGTAGCTCCGACCTTCAACCCATTCTCTTGAGCAAGGTTGAAGACATATTTACCACCTATGTACGGAACAGAATCAACATATGTCCACTTTCAAAATCAATACATCAAGATTCAACCTCACCAAAGCAGTATCCAACGGCTGCAAAGTCCGTGAATCCTTTGGCCTTGAGAGCCTCGATGGCTTTATCCAGAGGGGGTCTTGTTTGTTCTGGGCCGTGTTTTTTAAACCAATCTGGGACTGAAAAGTTCGTCCCTCCATTCATTCCATCTTCTGGAATAGGATCACCGTTCAGATAGTCGATCAAATATGCCGATACGCCAACCTTTTTCGCGAGTTGATCAGTGATCATTTGAACATTCTTGAGCTCCACTCCAAACACGTCAGGTAGTACCAAAATCGCCTTGTGAGGGTGAGCGTCAGAGGGTGTGAAGCTGTAAACTTTCACGTCGTTAAGCGTCTCGAATTTTCCGAGAGCTTCACCTGTACGTTGACATCCAATCGAGTGAGTATTAAACGCGCCGAAGGGTGAGGCTCAAGGACCGGACCGCCTTACCCTGATGAATCACCCCTTCACTCGATGAGTCCATAAATATAAGTGGGATCGATCACGGATATCACACAAGAAAGAAAGCACGCTCATTAACACAATGGGCATGACGCTGAGATTCAAGATGGTACATGGGAACAGATCCTTTTTGTCTATCGAAAGTTTAAAGCAAGACTAAAGCCTACCACTCAAGCACTGGTCGTCGCAAGCCATTCTATTGATGAATGTAGATTTCTCGTGAGGAAGGTTTGGATGTTTTTGTTTAATGCCAATTAAGAACTTCAGGTGATGGGGTCGATTGCAGTCATCAAGGGGTAAATGATGCTGATGACGTATGTGATCCCGGCCCGATGAAAGGCCAACCTCAGGCTGAGCCGATCAATTTCGCCATACTCGGCCTCGGGCGCCCCGGCCGAGTCCTTGTGTTGAGTCTTGACGGATACTACTCGTACGAGAGCCCATTTTGATTTTCCATTCGACACACTTTCAAAGCAACACTTCCACATTTCATTCTCAGGTCAACCGTCATAGTGCTGAGTACAACACACACCAACCATAATGGATTCACGGAAAGTCAAGTTACAGAATTATGCTGAACCCGATTTGGAAGGATTTGCTAAAGTAAATTAAATCACTTCATTTCTCATCTTTCCATTCAAAATGGTCATCTTCGCTTACAAAACCTCAACACACTCAATCCAAACAGCCCAGAGAGCTCGATGACCAGTGCGTGTTTGAACCCAAGACCTATTCTTAAATGAATAGGGAACTTGCTCGATACCTTCGAGATCTTCACGATACCAAAATTGCTCACATCATCATCTCTACATCCTTCAAACTGGGCTGTCGAGCAGCAAGCTTAATGCTTTCGTCTCTGGACCGTCCAAAAAATCAAAGTACGTGAAAGAAAAAGAAGCTGCAGAAGCCAAGAAAAAGGAAGAAGAAGAACTCGCAGCAAAAGCCTACGAAGACTTTGTGGCTGTCTTCGATTCTAACGATCGGTCGGGCAGTGGTCGAGGTAAATCTGGCTCCGGTCAAAGTAAAGTTGCTCAGGGGAAGACTTTTGTCAGAGCAGGTGCATCTGGTCAGTAGAGTGATCGGGTCTATCACCTCTTCATTTCAACACCCATCTATACTTTACTCTTTGTTCTCACAATCTTCGACTTTCCCTTTGTAGGTGGCCCAGCGGCTTTGTACAATCCTATAGTGGAAAAGGCCGAGAAGGCTGCTACCAGTACTTCCGAACGACCTCAACACTCTAAGTTGACTTTCTTCGAAAATGAAGATGTCCGTATATCCTTTGAACGATGTAGCATAGTACCAGCAGGCTAACCGCTCGTTCTCTCTATCGAAACGCAACCCGGCGCCTCTCGATCTTTGCGCTGGTGTGAATATGACCCTGTATCAGGAACCGGCCTCAAACAATGCTCCTTCTCATTCTTCTCGGGGTCCAAGGCCAATGCGTGCTCTGTCTCCGAGTCTCCCAAACAATAATGCTCCTACCTCGTCGAACATCGGCGCGGCACCTACCACGCACCGGAAGCTCCGTGCCGGAGAAAGCTTTCTAGAAGAGTTAAAAAGGTTTGCAACTTGACAAGAGTCATAGGGCCTTATTCTTCTCGCCCTCAATCGGCAAGGGTCACTTCAATTTTATGGAAACTCAAATCCCTGTAAACTTTTACTATGAGGACAGGAAAGACGCTGAAAGAGAAGGGAGACTAGGTGCGAAGGCCAGCAAGGATCCTCGTGGGATGAGTATCACAGCTTTGGCTGGTCAGTGCTTCATTTGAATATCACTCTGACTGCCCTAAGAAAGACGGTAAAGTTGATAGCGTAATCATCTTTGGAATTTGTATCGTAGCATTGGAAACTGCCCCTTACTTATCTGGCGGTTCAAGAGATACTGGCGACCCCTTGACCACAAACGTTCACGTCGGGAACTTGCCTGGCACTATCTCCGAACAAACTCTGGGGGCATTTTGCGTGAAGTGGGGTCCGATCGTTTCTCTAAAAGTAGCTCAAATTCTCTTTTGAACATCAGTTGTGCAATCGAAGTCAGGCTCACGTCTGTGTGTACATTGTCACGGTCTTTTTCAAGATTATGTGGCCACGCAGCGGTAGCGATAATATCGGTGGTGCTGGATATGGTATGGTTGCTATGCGTCAGACTAAATCAGGTGGCCTCAATGGTTTTGTCTCCTACATGAGGTAAGTTTCATCTTTTGCACCGTCTCGCATTCTCTTGCACGAATTAACCAGGTGCTGGATTACGTTTGTACAGGCGATCCGATGCTGAAAGAGCATGTCGCGAATTGGACGGTTTCGATTGGGGTGGCAATATCTTACGTACAGGGTGGGGTAAAGCGATGCCTATGCCACCTGGTCATAAAGCACAATTCGGTATGCATTTTGGAAAAGCCACATTGACTACATCGCTCGATTTGTGATCTCCTGCTCAACTAATGTTCTGCCCATCGTATCATGTGAAACAGAGTTACCGAGAGAATCTCGTATGACATCGCGATCACCATCACCCAAACGCCGCCGATATGCGAAGTCTTCGCCTAATCGCGACTCCCGTCGCCGAAGAAGATCCCGCAGTACCTCATCGCCCGATTCCCGTGATTATGACCGACACCGTCGCTCTCGATCTCGCTCAGATGAGGACAGGGGTCGATCATCGAAACGCAGAAGGCAGTATGACTCCCGGTCCCGTTCGCGATCAATGTCTCGATCTCGATCAGTCTCATATGATCGTTCCAGGTCACGTTCGAGATCTTATCGTTCACGCACTAGGTCCAGATCGCGTAACTACAAGGATAACCGTATTTGGCCAAAACTACCTAATGGAGAAGAAGAAGAAAAATTTATCACAACAGTGGCTAAAAAGGTTCTCGAGCATGGAGAACGATTCGAAAGAACGTTGAGAGAAAGAGAAAAGTCAAACCCCAAGTTCAATTTTCTCATCGAAAGTGATGTACGTGGCGTGTTTCCTGTGGTAGCATGATTCACGTCCAGGAGCTGATCATACTGACACTTCCTTTTTGCTGATGTTGTCCCCATAGGCCCCAGCCCATCATTATTTCAGAATGCTTATAGATCGCCATTATCGTCCACCATCTCCCCCTCCGCCCACATTCGCCGATGAGGTCATTTCATCATCCAATCATTTCAAACAAGATTTTCTGTCACTTACTCATACATTTATGAATTTATAAACTACTTTCAGGGTTACGCTTCTATCTACTCTACGGATTCAGCTGAAGACTCAGAAAATGAACGGTTGCCTAAGGGTAAACTGGGGAAATATAGCCGCAAACGATTTCAAGCTATGCTTAGGAGCGTCACTCCACAGCGAGAAAGGATTGCAAGATGTATGGCATTTGCATTGCATCATGCCGATGCAGCTGATGAAGTGAGTGTACCCCTTGAGAGACAGGCATTTGAGTTTTACTCCAACCTTGCTGATTCGTTTACGACATTGCTAGGTGGCGGAAATATTAGTCCAATCTTTAACAATTGATATGACACCCATTCCACGCAAGCTAGCACGACTCTATGTAATCTCCGACATCCTACACAACAGTTCAAATTCTTTACCTAACGCGTGGAAGTATCGACAAGTATTAGAGAAACTGTTGCCAGATGTATTTGATCATCTTAATTTGATCTATAGATCATTTCCAGGTCGAATTAAAGCGGAAACGTTCAAAAAACAAATCACAGTCATTGTGAATGTATGGAGTTCATTTATGGTGTTCAGCCAAACTTCAATTGATGATTTTAATATCAGGTTGGTGAAGATGGATGAAGAAGAGATTGATGGGGACGGAATCTACACTGGACCAGAAGGAGATGATGTGGATGGGATGGTAGTTGAAGAGTGGAATGATGAGAATCCTGAAAGTCAGTCTGATTGATTTTTTTTGGATATGTTGATTGTAAAGCTGATTCATCTTATTCTTCCAGTAGATGGTGAATTAGGAGGCAACGATGTAACCACTCGATCTAATACAGGGTTTGCACCTGCTTTCAAACCAGCGGTAATGGAGAAAAGCTCTTCAACTTCACAAAATGAATCTGAAACAGGTCCTGTGAAACTTTCAGGCGCAATCAAGTTGCTATGAAGAGCTAAATTTCAAATTTTCATGTTCTAATTAGTTTGGAAGATTTGCTTCAGGATGGACCTGGCAGTAAAGTACTACTACTGATTTGTAGGTGTTAGTACTTTTGATATGCCAAGTCTGTCAAATCTTCATAATTTTATCATTCAATAGTGTTTGTTATACATCATTTTGTTATACGTTGCTGGCAAGATTTAGTCAAATGAGGGATTGAAAATACATTGGTTAAAAAAGTCTTATTTGGTCTCAAATGTTGAGGGACTAGAGTTTCATACCACATTCTAGAGTTGTATACCACATTCTGACTGGGAAAATTCACTCCATATTGAGGGAATTCAAGTTGGGAAAATGCCTAAAATGCAACTGACCCTATATCAAAATGCTGCCTGAAAATTATACAGTTCATAATTGATTCACATTCAAAAAAAATGCCTTGAATGATTTGAAAAAAAACTGAATGATCACAGCAAGACTGTGTGCCTGTGTTGATTGATCTGCAGACGGCAGATCAACTGCTGTACCTGCATCTACATTTTGCTGTGATTATTTGAAAAGTCTTTCAAAATATCTGAAAAGTTTCTTCCAAATGCCCAATCAACTTGAGGTTCATTGTGGGTTTTCCCTAGGCACTGAGGGGATTTAGTTGAGTGTATCAATTATGACTACGGCTGTAAGTTTTGGAACAAACATCAGAAAGCCCCACCTGAGAAGCACATTCCTAGCAAAATAAATCAATAGATTTTGAAGGACTGGGAGGCCAAGATACATCTCCCTGTGTCTTAGATACATAACCTGTAAGCTAAACCAGCTGGTACCATACTTGTTTCCTCACACCATATGAGATGGCCCATACAAGGGCAGTTAACTGATGGAGTATCCCTCTTGAAGGTAGTTAGGCACTTGTTGGCCAACTTGAAACCCACTACTGTTATCCTGTCATACACAATTAATTGCCCATGGTCTGTCACATAGTAAGATAGCTTGATGAGAACTCATGCTTGTGTGATTCAAACCTTGGCCACTAGTTCCAAGGAAGTACATGTAGTCAGCCATCACCTCAACCTGAATCATCTAACCCTGAGACTTACTAACTAGATGGCACTGTCAGTTTTTAAGGAATTACAAAACTTCAATCTGTTGAATTGAGAGAAGCCAAAGCACCATATAGTAAGTTGGACATGCTAAATACAGGTTTGATTGACTTGCAAGCAAGGAAAGATGAATAATCAGACTACCAACTGGCCAAGTGAAGTGGGTGTCTTTTTGGAGCACGTCATGGACCAGATTCAGTCACCAAACCCTTCCAGGGTATGCCTGAACAAGACCTACAGTGGTTCTATCATATCTTGAGCTTTGCAAAGAGAAATGGCTAATGTTTATACTGCACTAAACATTGAAAGTTACCACTGTGAAGTCAAAAATACAGATGTCATTGGTTTAAATCTGGTTAAAAGCTCAAATTTGAATAGATATTTTTATGGCCAGCATATAATGGAATTGATGCAGATAACTTTAAAGTTTCACCACTGAAGTTTTCAAGTAAACTCGGAATTTGATCAAGCAGTTCCAGCCTAAACATATTCACCCAGATTGTCTAGGTACAGTAATGGTCAAGACATGAACTATTTGTGCCAAGATATGGAATTAAATGGAAGCCCAACAACTCAACTTTGACGGCACTTGATCAGAACCCATCACAAATTTCTTAATCCACCTACTGGCCAGCTAACCCTTGGCCAGCTACATTTCTTCTATGCAAATTCTTGAATGAGGGAAGGGGAAGAAATACAGATTATGCCACCCCAGTGATAAACCACAACAGGCAACCCCCTCTAAAGACATCACCATTGAAAGGCTTAACACCCATATGACCATAGGTTTTTTGTTGTCCCAAACTGGGCAGCACCGGTAAATAGGTCCGCGGTAAAGACATGACCTCTCTACACCCAGATAAGATCCTTCCCACCAAGTGGTATTGGTTTAGGAGGGTTTGCCTGTGTCAGATGTGTCAGGATGTGGGTGTGAGGCAAAAAACATCCCTCAGACATAGCTTATGGGAGGTGTGTCATGGTGCAAAATGGAATCCAAAAAGGGGGTTGGAACACCTTTTGAGATATCACAGGCTGTCATTTCAAGAGAAGACTGATTAAAATACTAATGTCTATGGATACTTTGGGTGAAGCAATCACAGTGCCAAAATAGCTGCTCACATCAGGGTGAGCATTGAAATTCTCTTGTTTTGTTCAACGTTTGTTCGATTTTGCTTCCAAATTCTCTCCCTTTTCATCCTGTTTTCTTCCTGCTTGTTAGCTGATTACATGATTGAAAGGAGCTGACACTGCAAATATAATGTGTTTCTCTGTGGTGAAAAATGAGTACATTTAATCCAAAAATTGATTAAAAGTGCATTAAATCTGCATTATTAATCATTTTGTGCATTAAGTTCAATCAGTTTTTGCCTCAGAGAAACACATTATATTTGCAGTGTGAGCAGGTGAACTAGTCCTTCCTCAGGCTTCATTCCTTAGCAAAGAAGCCTGAGGAAGGGCTGGCACATCTGCTCCCTTTATCTCAGACCCTCAGCTGATCCTCAGTGGCATGCCTCAGAGCCTGCCGATCCAGGATCTTGGACAAGGTTCTGAGCTGTTCTGAGTATGCAGTGACTCATGAACTGATTCTGAGTACTCATCTAAGAGACTGAGCTCAAAGAATGCTCATCCAAGATGGGAATGAGCATTCTCCAGCAATGTACAGAAAAATTTGAGCAAAACAGCCTGATCACCTGAGCAATACCAAAATTTTTAATTGAAGGAATCTGAAAGAAAAATAATCTTTTTTGGAGAATTCAGGAAAGTGTAAAATGCTCACCTATGTGTTGTGCATCAATTTTGGACCCTGTGAATGAAAGGATCAAACTAACAAAACAACAAACACTGCTTGGCCTAATGTGTCAAGATGTTGCAGTGTTACAGAAGATGAGAGGCTGTTTTCAGGATAATTTGATGTCTTTTGAGATGATGAGTCCACATATTTTCCGACCCTGGTTCCTGCTTCTTGAAACTTGATGATGCATATCTCAACTATACACCCACTCTAATCCATCATCATGTTTGTAAGATATCTCAATTACTCTTGAATGATTTACAAAGAGGAAATTATAAGAAACCTTCATCAAATACAGCTCAATTACAATCTGATCCCTCAATTGGTAATGATGTGGTTTTGAGTGGATTTGACAAGGCAAAAATTGGTTTTGTTCTGAATCAGTGCTGTGGTAGACTTTACTAAGTGTCCCTGTCCCTCAGAAGAGCTCAAGCAAGGGACTTACACCAAACTTGCAGAGTGATTGGTGGTCATCAGATCTTTTGCAGGAGTGAATCTTGCAATCTGTTTGGGAGACTCCCCACCAAATATTCCTTCCTGGAGCAAAGATAAAGACTATGTGCTGAGTTCTTGTGTAGGTTTTTGATTCTTTTTTGTTGAGGACATTGATTCCTTCTTGCACTGAAATTGTCTTGAAGATTAGGCCTCAAAGGCAACTTTGGATTTGAGAAGGACATTACATGTGTAATATGGACACCACTATTTGGCAACCACATTTTTGACCCATTGCCCTGACTCAAATTCCAGCAAATTTGCTGCCTGTTTCTTTTGTGAAGTTGCCCGGTTTGGAATTTCAAACCGGATTGAAATTTCTTTTGGAATTCCTTGAAATCTCACACTTTTTTTCAAATTTGCTCATTCGACTTGATCACATGTGATCTCGCCTTATGTTCTGTTCATTGAGTCTTGCTTTCGATGTTCATCTTTTGGTTTGAGACACCTCATCCTCACTTTGTACTTACTACAAAACAAAACACACCGCTTCAAATTTCTCTCAAAGAACAAGTAGCAAACAAAACCAAGTTGTTCATAATGAACGTGATGTGACACTGCCAGCATAGATGCCTCGGGTTGAGAAATCCGAGGCATCATCGGAGGCAAATCCTCGGACAGACCTTGTCCAAGGTTTTTGCCCGAGGTATTTTTTTGCCCTGAGAATTACCTCGGATCAAAACCTCAGGAAGCTTCTGTCCGAGGTTTTGCATCCAAGGATACCTCGGATTACAAAATCCGAGGTAAATATGTTGGTGGTGTGAGCAAAGAGCGTGATGATATACAAGACAAGATAAGATCAAAGGAAACGAAGAAATTATTGTGAGATATCCACAAACAAACACATGAGACCAACGGTTGTCGCAAAAAATGAGACAACCAATACAAAACTGGAAAATGAGACAGGAGAAAGCCTTTCCTATCTAATTGATCTCAATAACCTTTGACCCACCTTTGTATGTTGGTGGTGGCACACTCCACAAATGTAAATGATCTTGGTAAGCCTTGGCCCAAGCAGGTACAGTGGTGGTGTCAAGAATAGATGTGGTTGAAGCTCCAATGTTGATGTAATTGGTGGAGAGGTGGTGGTAGCATGTTGATGTAAGTGGTGGAGAGTGGTGGTAGCCCGGTTTGATATTGTTTGATATCGATTGCAGTTGTTGATAGCCCGATTTTCCATGCGTGAAGCCCTCTTTTTGAATTTGAAGCGGTTAAGTTACTTGATGCCCGGATTTGGGCCAAATTTGGCAGAGGCAGGTCCGGGTTTGACAGGAAAAGCTAAGTACTGAGATCCGACAGGGCGACGGGTTAAAAAAACCGGCTGCCAAACAGTGCTCTCCGTGTAATATACTGAAAAACTCAATCTATGAGACACTTTTTAGGCAAGTGATACTCAAATTCCTTGGGAAAACAATCATGTGTTTTGTGCGCCAGAGGAATGCGCACAACTTTTATTTTTGGACCATGTGGTAATTATTGATAGGAAGATGTGTAGAAGGCTTGCAAGGAAGCTCCTGCAAAATGTGTTACAGTGAGATTAATAATATTTTCCACATTGTTTCTCCACATCTCTGTCCCCTACAGCCTTTGTCTATGGGTAGTATATTTATATGTAATGATTCCCTAAGACTTGATTCTTGTAGTCCTCACGCCAGGAATCAACGATGAGTCATAGGCCCCTCTGCGAGGGCGCGGACGCGGCCGCGCAGGCAGAGAGGGCTTTGTTGAGCTAATATACAACGACAGTATGTATGGTTGATTTCACTGAACGTAAGGAAGTTCCTGATCAAGGATGTGAAACACTACTACTCCGTCAAAAGTTAACATTTCAAAGGTCCGAGACCAGATTCCAAATTGTTGGGTGCACAGCTTTCACAGAATATCTCTTCAGATTGATCCATTTGATCTTTTTCCTTTTTTTTTCAAAACACTACTCCTCCCTGAAAATACAACTTTTTTAAAATCTGAGAACATATGTGAAATGCTTGCACCTGGTATTATGCCCAATTAACTTTTTACGGGAAAAAAATGACTATCAATTTTTTATCTCATTTCATGACTTGTTTGGGGTTTTGAGCACGTATCTACATTCCTCAAGCATGAAATACAAGTGGGCACTGATTGGATTACATGTATGATGGTTACCGAGCCTTGAGAGAAAGAAAAAAGGCAAAAATGTGGAAATCGGAAAGGTAAATCTCAAAAGAAATGGTCAGATATCGAGGTCTTCTCTAGTTGTGCGAGCAACAACTCGGTGAGATTTATAAGACTTGACACTGGGATCAGGTCGCACTGGCTTCTGCCTACAATCAATTAAGATCATCAAAATTAATGAGATCTATGAAATGACGAGTAAAATCGGGCCAATCAAAGTGAGACTGATAAGAGACTCACATCAAGTGATTCATTTCTTTATCGCACCTGTCAAAGAACCTACGGATGGTTACGAGGGGGCAGCTTGTCCTGACCTTTTCCCATAGATCCTTCGATTGTTTTAAGGTATTCGCTGTGTGACTGCAGTTGCGAAACTCTGAAGTTACGTTGAAGAAAAATGTGTTCAGCTAAAAGAGATTCAGTTGAGAAAGGGAGATGAACTTACTGCCCTTGATATAGCACCACTCGTGCTCAATTGGATTGAGTTCGCAGTGGAACTTTGGCAGAAACATACATAAATGACCAGCTTGTTCAATTATCATCTGAAGGCTGGGTTTCTCCTTCTCGAAGTCCAATTGATTGGATAAGATCTTGGCTGAGCAACAATACATAACCTCATCGTGGGCTGGTGCAGCTTCAGTTGTGGTTATTATATCTTCAGAATTTGGTTGGTCGTTATCTCGGATCAAGCGCTCCGCTCGAGCGATTCGATCCTTTGCACGGCCTGTCTGTGCACACTTAGCACATCTCAATCCAAGGGGTTTGAGTCCTTTTGAGGTCCGGATAGTATTGTAGTGGTCCCATAAGCCACGCTCGGCCAGTACCTGCTGCACTCCCTTGGGCTTCCCAGCAAGAACAAGGAATTGTTTGGTTCCGTCAGGCTTATCCTTGAGTTGCTTATCTGGATGATCAAAGGGGAAGTTCATGGATTGTATGGTTCCACGAAGTTCGGCTGGGATGTTGGGATCATCGGAGGGGATGACTGTGTCGTGTAGCTTTGCCTGTGATCCAGCTGGGCCAAGGTTCATTTTTTCTACTTGAAGAGCATCCAGCGCAAAAGACTCGTGTGCTGATGAGCAGTCAAAGATGAAGAGACCTTGGCATCCGGGGTTTAGGAATTCAAAGATTGGGATTGCTCGTGTTTGGACTTGCTTAATAAGTTGAAGACAATTCCACCATTCATCACCGTTGCTGCCTGGGTAGATGACAACCGCTGCATCCTTAAATGGAAGAGTACATGGTGTATCTTTGGGTATGACGAGCCGGCCGTGTTTTTTCTCAGTGAAATCAGATTCATGAATAAGTTTTCCCTCACTCTTTCTCTTGAGTGCACAGTCGTCTTTAGCCAGCCACGCCGATTTTGGCTCTTCGCCAGTATGGCATGTTGCTTCATCCTGATAAACTCGGACAATCTCGCGATTTGTGTTGTCTAGAACCGGATTGATAACTTGATCAAGATTTTTACCAACATAAGTAACTTCTCGCTTGATCAATTCAGAGAGCTGATTATTGTATTTTTGTCGATATAACACAACATCTGCACGTTTGTGTCCATCGTAATAGAGACATTTTGTGAGGAGTGTGACTGATAATCCAAGTGTGTGCATCCACCTATTAGCTGTGGAAGCACAGATTGAATCCTTATACTCGTCAAACTGGGGTAAGATTACCTCAATGAGATGCTGGACAAGGTCTGCTGGCCTGACCTAATGACAAGGATCAAGAAAGCATAACTTAATGTCTTACAGTTGGCAGAAGAATTTAGATAAAGCACATACCTTACCAGTCTTCTCGCTCGTAATCCATTCCCAGACCATCCGCTCTACCCTTGGATCATCCAAGATTGACTTAGGTCGTGAACACAGGCCATTCTGTCGTATTGGTAAGCACCTATGAATCACAATGTATTTTGATTGTTTTTGAATTCGTTCAGCGTGACTCTTTCCAGTTTTGAACTCCAAGTCAAGGTCAAGTGCTCGTCCAAGGTATGAGTATGCTACTTCTTTTGAGGCTGAAATCGATGAACTACGTGGATTAACAAGATTGAGCTGCTTCCTTAGGTTATTAAATTCAGCTAGTATTGCTAGCTCCTGAGCTTGATGGATTGCGACCAAATTCGAAGATGGATTCTGATTGTAGTAGTCTGTAGCATCCTTGATTGCGTCATGCAACTCTTGCCATTGCTTGTTGATAACTTCAATCTGATGCGCCAATTTCGGGTTTGGGGTTGGGTTTGGAGGTGATGTGTCTACTGTGCTGGTTTGACTAACTTGAGTTTCAGAAAGGGTATTATCATAGCCTTTGAGTTTGATTTGTGGATCTGAAGGATCTTTCTTGAAATCATTGTCAACACCATCTTCAGATCCATCGTCAGAAATTGATTCAAGTGACACCGAGAAGCTGTCCGATGTTTCTGAATCCTCAAAGCTTGAAGAGACTTTGGCATCTACACCAATCACAAGAGGACCTGCACTTTTTGTGTTGCTTTCATCGTTTAAAAGTCCTTGGGAATATTTTGTTTTTTTGGTCTTTGATTCATATGATTCCATTGCATGGCGGCGCTTAATTTGACCCTTGCATCGTTTGGAGGGACGTGGCATTGGTGCAAAAGCAGAACAATAATAAAATGAGGCTTGGTCAAAGAAAGAAGAGGTGATTGAGGTTCATAACTCAGTCCATCATTGAACTTTTCAAATTTTGTATCTCAAAATTTGACCCCACGGGGCCAAATTATTCATCAATCGGGGTCAAGCCCCAATCGGACACTTCCTTACGTTCAGTGAAATCAACCATACTTCAAGTTAGATTTGTAAGGACAATTATAAGTTATAATGCATGCTCGATAACAGGGCTCAAGTTGAGATTAAGCCTAATAAGGGGTGTCATGTTTGATTTTTTGCGGTTTTTACCATGAAAAGGTTTCCCGCTAGGGGGTTTCAAGTTAAAGGTCTCTACATGTTTCTATTCTACAACAACTTGCCCATTGTTGTAAAACATGTGTAATTTTTCTCAAGCAGGACACCTAAAAAGGTGTCACAAGTTAAAAATATGTTAGTTTTACAACAATCTTTTTTACAAAAAACTTTCCTGAATTGTTAAAAAAGACGCAAAAAAATCCAAACTTAAAACCCCCCACTTTAGCACAATCTTACTTGACCATTGGTACTCTGGTTGAGTACTCAACAATAATGGATGCAAGGAAAGCCTTGCATCCTCTTACTAGTATATTTCTCATTAGTGGGTGGATGACCAAGGCAAAAGTGTGCAAAAGCCTGTGGTTTACGGGTGATTATGCAAACTTGGGAAAGTTTTTTTACAGTCAAAATGTAAAACCTTTCCTGTGTTGTAGTTTTTGTTGTTGATTCAAACTTGACACACCATATTTTCTATGACTATAAATTTCTAAAGCTGAAGTTTATGGCTTAGTTTTGTTCAAAGAATCACAGATACGTTAAAATCTGTTGTGTGTTTTTTTGTGACTCAGGCAAACTTTTTACAGGCCAAAAAATCATAAAGTTTGCTGATTTTGTAAATAGATAAACATAAAAGATGGACTTTGTTATTTTTACAGTGTATAATGGCTGAATTGTATGAAAACACTATCTAAACAAGTTAACTTAAGAAGCGATCAGTACACCTCAGAAAGATGGCCATTTGTTCGGAGCAAAGGGTTTTGGCAAACTTAACAAAGTCCCTCGTTTTTGAGCTGTACTGGCCAGCTCAAACGAGGGACTTACGCGTAAAGTCGAAATTTTGGCGTGAGATCGGCCGGGGCTTTTGCCCAAAATCTAGTCTTCTTATGAAACGTTTTTTTACAATTATAAATTTACCTGGCCCAAAATTGAAAGATGTGCGCCCTGGATGTCTCTATAGCCTCGTACTCTCCGCTCCTAAATATGATGAGTGGTTGTGTAGATATGCATAAACTTCTTTCAGTGACCAAAGTCAAAAATCGAGTAATTTGGGCTGCTCCGCGTCTAAAAGTTGGGATTTGGGCGTAATTGAAACACCAAGATTCTCATTTATTTTCAGCACAACTCATGTTATTGGGATACTACAAGCGTGAGGTTGTAGCCAAGAGTGAGGCTCGCATTTTTCATTTTTGGGCTCAGGAAACTTATAATTGCAAAAAAAAGTTTTATAAGACAACTAGATTTTGACAAAAAGCCCCGGCCGATCTCACGCCAAAATTTCGACTTTACGCGTAAGTCCCTCGTTTGAGCTGGCCAGTACAGCTCAAAAACAAGGGACTTTGTTAAGTTTGGGGTTTTGGTGTCTTGAAATTTTAATATGATCACTTTTTTCTTCTTCTTTTGAAGAATAATTTTGGTGTTTAAACCTATGTGCAAGCACACCCAATAAAGGAATTTGGTGGAATTAAAACTTTTATATTATGTACTTCTTCATTTAGGGGATACAAAGTTGAATCCGGGCACGTGCCCGGGCATGTGCCCGGAAGTCCAGATCCCATTTTTGGCTGTAAATCTCGATTCTGGACTTCCAGGCACATGCCCGGGCAGCCCTCCAACTTTGAACCCTTTGTAAGCCAGATATCCAGGCTCCTCAAGCAAGTTAGCCAGACGTCGAACGTTCAGCAGCTCCCCCATTTCATCATCCAAACTCGCAAGGCTACATTTCAATCTGATGCCTCGTTTTACTCGAAAACATGACCTCAGAAGATCCATTCAAGTAGCCCGACACTCAAGAAAACCGCTTGCTCACAAAAAAGTACCCTTCTTCGCAACCTTAGACCTCGATATTGCTGGGTTCCAGTTTCTTTTCCGAATGATTCACACTTTGAAAACCTTTCGCGAAGCTATCACCGAGGATGATCGAAGGAAGGCGGCTCTCACGCATCTTGTAGCTCTTATTGAGTTACTACCAGCCTTGGATCACAGCTACAACCTCCTTCGCTTGGGATATCAACTTCGCAGAAAGGCCACTTCAGAGCTTGCAATTCTGGACGAAGCCCTCACAATCTTAAATCATAAACGGTTCTTTTTAAACAGGATCTCTCGTGGACGCAAGGAATTGCAAAACGCTTGGTTTTCCCAAGTGCTAATAGAAGGAGGTGATGGATTCATCAAGCTAGTGAGTCAGTTTTAAAGAATTGCCTTTTAATTGCTGTCATACTTAGTCAGGATGCTTTTTAGGCACGAATGTCAAAAAGAGCTTTCAACATTCTGATTGATTTGATCGAGGACCATCCGATCTTCCATAACAACTCCCACATGAAGCAAGCACCCGTTTGGTGGCAGGCGTTGGTTGCCCTGGCGAACTTAGGAACCGGTGGTAATGGTGGTGACCATTTCCACCTGGCGAGGATGTTCAATTGCTCAGGTATTTTTCTCTTTCAGACATCGTTTTCAAGAGTATGAATTTGATTCAACCTGTGTTCACAGAAGGGAGTGTCCAAAATTGGACCACTCGATTCATCTTAGCTGTACTCGATTTGAAATCAAAATACATGCGCTGGCCTTCGCCTCAAGAACGTTCGGCTTTGAAAGAAGAAATTAGCTCAATTTCATTCTTCAAAGGTTGTGTAGGATTCGTAGATGGCACTCTAATTCCGCTGGCTGCTGCACCTCGTGAAAATCCCAAAGACTATTGGACCCGGAAGAATTTTTATGCTTACAACATCATGCTTGTATGCGACATTCATCGTCGGGTGATTTATTATGAGTTGGGCTGGTGTGGTAGTGTACATGACCAACGGGTCTTCAGGTCTTCACAGGTGAGTAATGTCTGTGATATATCTATCGTATACATACTGATGTATCAATGATCTTTGATAAATATAGCTCTTTGAAAAACCCAATGACTTTTTCGATGATGGAGAATATCTTTTGGCAGACTCTGGTTACACGGTCTCTGATGTTGTGATACCTTGTCTCAGGCGGTGTCGAGGTAACAGCTTGCGGTCAGACGAAGACGCTTTCAATAAGGCAATCAGTGCAATACGAGTTATAATCGAGCATTGTAATGGAATGGTCAAAGGACGTTTCCAATCATTGAAAGAACTTCGATTGGTTATCAGCAATGCTCTATTGGCCTTACGCGCTAATCAGTGGATTGAAGCATGTTTGATATTACATAACTTTCTCCTTTCAATCAAAGATTCGTGGTCTGGAGTTTTGGGAAACATAAGTGCTGGTCTTTCACCAGAAACAAGACCACGACAAGCCCCTCGCAAGGCTCCTGCGTTTGAAGATGAAGAAGCTATTTTGAGGACTGGTCGCAACACGAGTAGAAGGGATCAATTGTTTGCGGAATTTTTGGAAACAAGGAATAATGATTAAATTGAATTTCTTTTGATGTTAACCATTTATGTAAATATGATAGTTTCAGAAATTGCAATTAAAACCTTTTTGTCTTGAAAAATTTTGACTTTGACAAAAATTTTCGAGATGAAATCATCATGTGATATGATGACTGGATACAAGTGAACTCGATTTTTGGTAATACTTCGAGTGGGTGAATCAAATAGTAACAAATTCATTTAAATATAAATTTCAAGGTCAACGTGTATTTGAAAAGCAACTTGTTGGTAAATTGTAAATACAATTTCATTTAGAGTACCAATTTCATTTAAATATAAATTTGAACTACAAGTGATTTTATACGTATTTTATGACTATTTCACTAATCAGATAGACTTTCTTTAAATTTAATATACCCTTGTTAAATCTTTGGGGACCTGATGGATTTATCAACGTCATATAGTATGTCAGAAGTTGAACGATATATCAATACATATTATAATTCAAGTATATAGAAAATTCACACTAACCTGGAGCCTCCATTAAGTCGCACTTGAACTTGATTGGACCATTGC
The DNA here is from genome assembly GCF_000204055.1 of Melampsora larici-populina 98AG31. Taxonomy (NCBI): domain Eukaryota; kingdom Fungi; phylum Basidiomycota; class Pucciniomycetes; order Pucciniales; family Melampsoraceae; genus Melampsora; species Melampsora laricis-populina. The sequence goes on from NW_006768779.1 coordinate 346,737, forward strand.
TTGCGCTTGCTGAGCTGCAAGCATAGCATCATGTATATTCATATTATGGTCTCGCATTAATGTACTGATGAGTTGAGCATTTCTCAATACTTGTTGATGTTCCATCTCAGCCTTCATTTGCTGGATTTCAAGTAAGTGCTTCTCCTTTCAAGAATCTAAGTCAAATCGTTCACTACTCAATTTGACATCAGCCAATTCAATTTCAATTGAGGATTTCTTTTGGATTTGTTCTTCACTTAAGACCGGTTGTGATGTAGGTTGTCCAAACATAGCAGTATTCATATTGACAGCGAGTTGAGTCAAACGATCCATATTTTTTCCATGGTTGATAACCGCCTCACGCTCAATTGTGGAGGTGAAAGTATCTGCACCGGCGGAGGATGATCCATAATTTCGTCCTTCGAAAAGGCCTTGAATTGAAGAGGCTGAACCAGATTGGCGTGCTCGTTTGCTCATGGTCGATTGGCTTGCTGATTCCAAAGAATGTTTTGAAGAAGTGCGTTTGAGGGAACTGGAAGATAGTTGAGGTTGAGACCGAGTTTGAGAAGATTGAAAAGCTCGAATTGGTGTGTAAGTATCACTAATTCCAGGAGTTTCATCAAAGTTGTCGTTCATAACTCTCCTCATCTCCTCCATAGTAATGTCATCGGATTGAGCGTCTGAATCCTCATTAGGTAAGTGTGAATCATTAACTAAGGATCCGTTCATCCCTTCATCCAATTGAGTGCGTTCTGAGCCGTTTTGGTCCATCTCATAAGCTAAATTAGAATTGATAGAGTGTTCCCTCGCATCACGTTGGATTTGACCGTCATCCTTGCTTTCAACATTTCGAGAAGTAGCTGGTAAACTGCGGGTAGCAGCCAGTCTAACATTAGCATGCCGAGTTCCAAATACCGGCTCGAGTTCAAAGTAATATTTGCACAACTTCAAGATAGGCGCTGAAAGAATTGGACAACACCGCAAGCGCTACGCAACACAATGGATTTCGACCTATTTCCATTGCGTTGCGCAGTCGGCGCATTATTACGCTACGCAACCACTCCGCAATGGGGTGTTTTTTTTGTAACTTGCCGTTGCGGAGCGGTTGGGCAAATATTGCGGAAAATGTGCAATATTGCCCTATTTCCGCAATATTTGCCCTAAATAACCATCAAAAACCGACCGCAATTGCGGTGCGGGTTTCTGACCAAGGGGTTTTTGAACCCGGATTGCGGAGCGCTGGCACCGCACTATATTGCGTTGCTATTGCGGCGCCCAAAAGCGCTACGCAACCGCACCACAACTGCAACATAGTGCGGTGCTCTTGCGGTATTGAATTGGAGAAGACAAATCAGAAATCGAACCAAAGGAACTGTGATCAACTGCGAATGCTTACCCATGGCTACCTTCTCTAACTTCAGCCATTCATCGTCTTCATCACCCCATCCCTTAGCAGCCTTAACTTCCTGCGCTGTCTTCCAACTACCCGCACCAGTCCGGTTACACTCTCCGTCAGCCTTCTGCCAAGCTTCCTCCAATCGGCCAATCTGTCAACCAAAGCCAAGTTTTATATTGAGAAACAGAATCAATGAACACTATGATCAATCAACATCACATAAGAACTTACCTTTTTTCGGATAGAGTTTGCATCTCGCCATGTAATTCCATTCTCAATCAAGTAACGTTCAATCTCCTCAGCCACAGCTCTCTTTTCCGATTTGTTATCTTTGAATCTACTGAAATTGTCTTCATCCGTAAGCCAATTGAGCAATAAGTACATTGAAGTTTTCCCATCCGCATTGTGATCGTGTTCCCATTGAACAGTAGTCTTGTTCCCTTTCTCATCGTCTTCTTGAGAGCTTTCATTGATGGTCTTTGAGTTTTTGGACTTCTTAGATTTTTGTTGACGAGGTTTTGATTTACGAGGCGAGGAAGGTTTTGCTTGAGATGCCTTTGACTTACGAGGCATCTTTGCCTTTGTTGATTTATTTCTATTGGAAACACTTGAACCAGCTGATTGTGCCAGTTGAATCGCTCCAGTGAGCACTTGACTGAGAGTTGAAGGGTCTAGTTGTAGTTGGGTAGGATTTGGATCAGGTTCGGAAGATGGATCAGGTGAAATGATGTGATCCGAATGTAAATCTTGGGAAAAAGACATGGATGAAAATGAAATGAAACCTTATGTTTATTTGCGGAGCTTGATGGGATGGGAAAAGGGTGATCAGTTTCTGGGTGGAAAACTGGGTGGGGAACTGGGCGTCAAGCTGGGAAAAAAAAAATTGCCCAGATTTCAGCTGGTCTCCGGGAATCTGGACTTCCGGGCACATGCCCGGGCACGTGCCCGGATTCAACTTTGTATCCCCTAATTGTGGTATCCACAGAGCTGAGCAGGCTGTTGTGAATATCAAAGATGGTCATTGATTATTACATATTCACACCATCGGTCACTAAAGTGGCGGTCCGCGGACCCAGCAGACGGTCCGAGTAATACGGTAGTGTACTGCATATGTATCATGTGCACATGTAATGTATGTAAAAGGTTTATTGATTTTTGAGTGTGGGACAAAAATTTGAGACGCTCAAGTGCCAAAACCTCAAATTAGAACACCTATACTTCTCTCATCTAACAATAATCGATCAGAATGCCTCAAGGAGAATATATTGAAGAATTCCAAAAGGTGAAAAGCGTTCAGTTGGTCGTATCCATAAATCGATATTGACCAATCTTTTCGCTTGATCGATTTTTTTTTTCAATTCATCTCAGCGTTCAGGAAGACGTTTGGATCATGAAGAAAGAACAAGAAAACGAGAGGCCAGAATGGTCCATAAACGATCTGCAATCTCTCAATCTATGCATGGTCATAAGGCCAAACTCCTTCATGCTCAACGTTACAGAGAGAAGGTAGAAATGAAGAAATTAATCAGACAACACGATAAGAAAGATGTCAAGACGAAATCTACTAAAGATGATGGAGAAGGAGCTTTACCGACATATCTTTTGGATCGTGAAAAGGAGAACAAGGCTAAAGCTCTTAGTAGTGCTTTGAAAGAGAAACGAAAGGAGAAAGCAGGAAAATACTCTGTTCCACTTCCTAAGGTTAGGGGAATTGCTGAGGACGAGGTGTTCAAAGTGATGAAGACGGGTAAACGAAAACAAAAGGGCTGGAAGCGGATGGTCACCAAAGGCGAGTCTTGAATCGATTGTGTGGCTTGATATCGTTCTCATCTTAGTCGACTCCCTTTGATCCTTCTGCTCACATGATTTGAATACGGTCAGCCACTTTTGTTCCTGAAAACTTTACAAGGAAACCGGTTAAGATGGAGCGATTCATTCGACCAATGGGACTGAGAATGAAGAAAGCCAATGTGACACATCGTAAGTCATCACTCTGCAGCATGTTTCCTTCACATACTAATTTCTGGCATTCTGAATAGCTGAACTGCAGGCGACATTCCAACTACCTGTTATTGGAGTCAAAAAGAACCCTCAGTCTCCTATGTACACTCAACTAGGTGTCTTGACTAAGGGAACAGTCATTGAAGTGAACGTCTCTGAACTTGGGTTGGTGACCACGGGTGGAAAGGTCGTTTGGGCCAAGTATGCTCGTGAGTTGTAAACCTTTTTCCTCATTGTACTATGATTTTATGGACTCATTGACCATTTATTCAATTACTCCAGAGGTCACAAATAATCCTGAATTGGATGGTTGTCTGAACGCTGTGAGTTTTTGTTCCATATATCTTCATTCTATGAAATACTGATCGAGATATTCCCACTTCGCTTGTATCCACAGGTATTGCTTGTATGATATTCTCTAACATTTTTCCTTCCTTCTATACCTATGAGCATCTGTGCTTCTACATCCAAAATGATATTCAATACTTCCTCAATGTTCAAATTAAGCGGAGTGTTTGCCCAAATAAAGTGACATCGTTGCAACCTGCCGTCTTCTTACTCACACTACTGGAATATAATGACTTTTCCTGAGTTCGAGTGTAATATTCGATGTGAGATTGTTACCTCAGAATCAGACGTGCCTAATAGTATCCTATCCAATAATAAAGTTACAAATTCATTGCCAAGCTTGTCTTGACGCTGAAACACTCACAATCATGTCAGATGAAATCATAAGTCACACAGAAATAAGCATTGATCCAAAGCGAGTGACGGGCCAAGACTAACAACATTCACCTTCATCCACCAAACCATTTCCCCAATATTCAGGTAATAATTACTTCTTGTGCTCTGTACATCAAATAGAATAAAATACACTCAATAAAATCTATGTATGTCAAACAGATAAGTAATCACTTTGCCAGATTAAAAACAAAACGATCGAATTCAGGGTTTCAACCCAATCCAAAAATCCTCCAACATCAACTTAAATGTAAGTCATAACAAATGAATCATAACGATAACTCAGACTAATCACTCAGAGAGTGTGGTGGTTGAGCAAAGAGCTTTAATCCGCTCATCACTTTTCTGTTAGTGTCCATCGGAGTGTCAATGACTTTCAAATCAGGTAGGGGTATGTATCAAAAGGGCATGAACGTATGAAAGGGAAGTCGTACAGTGTTACAAGAACTATGGCAAAAGGCATTATGAGAATCAATATGCGATTTTACCTTGGTTAGAGTTACATGGAAGCACATTCTAATAACGTGAAACTGGCTACTCACGTATTCTATCTGTGGAGGTAACGCATACATGTTTGGGTTCACAGGCTGACCCGAGTTTTGTTGCTGCTGTTGGTATTCGAGTTGAGCCTGTTGTTGTTGCTGTTGTAGTTGCATCTGTTGCTGAGGTCCATCTCGTTCATTCTCAGGTGCAGCATCAAAAACGTTAAAGTGCTTATTGCCATCTGGCCCTATCTCTAAGATCGAAGCCATATTCCCACACCGATAACAATAATTAGGGGCACTCCAGACTGTTGAGAGGCGATCATCGTAAAGAACCGAAAAGCCTTCCATGCATAGTTGATGTGCTCGAAGGATATGATGCATATCATTGATAGCAAGAAACTTCTTGACCACTTGAGCACCAAACGTATAGCCTGCTCCTCTGTGGATTATGAAGGCGATACGACGAAAGGATTATCCCGGGCTTCAGCTCTGGCAGGCTACGAGTAGGCTGAGATATGACGTCAAGGACGACTGAAGTGCTGTGGAGATCGGTGGTCATGAACGTACCTAGGTGAAATTGCAAACTCCTCTTTATCAGGGTCAGGATCTGACCACACTAGGTCCGCCATAGGTCCTTCGTGAGGAATTTCTACGATGAGCAAGATAGAGAGATTAACTAAGCCCCAGTGGCAGGTGATTGAGCGATGGAGTGAGAGGTCAACTTACCTCGGAACCTGTCGATGACTTTGATTTGATCGATACAGTGAATTGAAGGCGAAAGTCCTAAGATTCGAAGCCGTATGAGCAAAGCAAAGGGCTTTCGATTAGTCGCGATTGAGGCAACATCTTCAAATCTATACTCACCTCCATGAACACAAAAGATCCGATCCTCAATCACCACTGACAATGTCAAAAAATCAAACATGTCGGTAAAGTACGCCCAGACATTAGGTGATCCATACTTCCGAACACATTCAGCGTAAAAGCCGTAAGTCTGAGAGTGCATTTAATGAGGGTTTTCAGCAAAATGTTTAAAGAACAAGTGTCTGAAGGGCCACTCAACCTGCGTCACAGCCCTCGATTCATGATTTCCTCTGATAAGCTGAACTCGGTCCGGATAACGAAGCTTCAAACATGTCAATAGTGATATCGTCTCAACACTGAAGAGACCTCGGTCAACGTAATCACCTACACAGTCAAAGATTTCGTCGATTAGCCTTTGATTGATCGAGAGAGCCAAACAAAAATAGATACCTAGAAAGAGGTAATTTGTGTCTGGACAGAAACCTCCGATCCGAAATATCTCAATCAAGTCGTAAAACTGTCTGATTCGAGACAAGATGATCAAGGTGTTCCCCAGCGGCCGCACCATATAAATGAAGTTTAAAAATTGAAAAGGATTAATACCAGTCTCATGGGTTAAATTTTCAGTTTTATGATGAAATAAGTTGATAGCTTACCCATGAATATCACCTACAACCGTCACCGGGGCAGATATATGCACCACATTGCTTTCCCTCATCAATAGCTCTTTTGTCTTTTCGCAAATCTCTAAACGAGCATGATATGATAAATGTCAGATTTTTGGCAAGTTCTCGATATATATATGTTACATGAGCCATGAATTCATGATCGTACCTTTGAGGAGGGCTTCCGCTAGCAGTTGTTTTGCCAACAATTTTTCGATACATTCATCTAGGCTGAAAGTCATGATGATAAATAGATGTAACCCGCCGTAAGCTCGTGAACAGTTGATGATTATATTTTGGTTGAAGTTGATGGTTCGATCGTAAATCAAGTTGAATTTCTTAAATTGTAAGCCGTACGCAGTCTTGGTCAATTGATGTGAGAAGTAGCTGCAGTGAGAATGACCTCTTGATCGATTTGGCTTCAAGATATGAATTTTACCTCAGCACCGGTATCATCTCCCACCCTGCCATCCTACTACTTCGGTACCGGAGCCGGTCCGGATTACTAATTGGATACCCGAGTTATTCGGGTCTACTAAGTCTACTGTATGAGGGAGATGATCATCATGAGTCATGACGTATGTGTTTAGGTTAGCGTGAGTGTGATTGAAGTCGATGAGCTGGAGTGGAATGCTAAAGTCTCAATTTGAATTCTTCCCTCCGATTTATTCATTGCTCAGCGTCACTGCCAGAGGTCGAAATACTCTATCGTCAAATACATTTCCACTCTTACGTCGAATGAGCTCAAACGGTGCCGCTATGTTTGAGTACGTTTTTGGTCCGGGACTGGCCCTACTGTCAGTTTACTTTGAAGCTGACCGTCGCATGGCTATGTAGTCCCAAGGATATGAAATACAATCGCCTGGGTCGCTCTGGACTCAGGGTTCCAATTTTCTCCTGTGAGTTCGATTTTTCGAAGAAAGGTATATGTGCAGTGGCCAAAGTGCATTAATGCCGGCGGTCATGTAGATGGAGGCTGGCTCACAGTTGGTGGAACTCAAAAGGGTAATATTGTGAAAGAATTGATGAAAACTGCTTATGAACACGTTGGTTGCTCATTCTTTCTGACTTCTTCCTGGCATAGCGATACCCAGATGAAAGCTGACATGTCATACTTTTCCTTAATCTGGATCCCGTCCCAACCGAATTTCAACGGAATTCAGGGCTGCAGTAAGTGAATTGGAACTCTGATTGTAAAGAGACTGAGAAGATAACCTTCTCCACGTTTGGATTCTACTTCACACAGACTATTTTGACAACGCCGAGGTATACTCCAGTGGTCAATCTGAAATCGAAATGGGGAATGCTATCAAGGAGCTTGGTTGGGAGAGATCAGACATCATGGTAGCCACAAAGATATTCTTTGGAACAGGCAGAAAGGAGCCCAATTCGCGTGGTCTCTCTCGCAAGCATATCATCGAAGGCTTGAGAAGCTCGCTCGATCGCTTACAACTCGAATATGTCGACGTTGTACATGCCCATCGTGCCGATCCAACCGTTCCGATGGAAGAGATTGTGCGGGCGTTCACCTATGTGATCGAAAAAGGATGGGCATTCTATTGGGGAACTAGTGAATGGAGTGCTCAACAGATTCAAGAGGCGGTCACTGTTGCAGAAAGATTCAATTTGATCGCACCAACAGTGGAGCAACCACAATACTCAAGTGGGTCATATGATTTACCTTTTCTATGTCCTCGTCCTTTGTGTGCTAACATATCTGGGCAATTCTCAGTGTTACACAGAGAGAGATTTGAGGCAGAGTATGATCCGATTTTCAAAAACCTTGGATGTGCGTCTTCATCTCTATGCATCTATGTGTCTTTGAGTTTGGTTGCCCCCGTGACTTAACATGCGTATTGCTTCCATGCATCTCCAACTTTCCCCAAACGCACATTCTCAGACGGATCTACAATTTGGTCACCATTGAAGTCGGGTTTACTCACAGGTCGGTGATCAACCTACCATCTTCACCGCGTGCACCCAAGATCCCACTTTGACCCTCTTCTATAATTTGAACTCTTCAGGAAAGTATAACGACGGCATTCCTGCTGGATCTCGCTTTGATACCAATCAAGCATTCTTCAAAGATTCTGCTGCGAGACTACAAGCCGAAGAAGGTAAACAAGAAATAGAAAAGGTCAAGAAATTGACTAAGCTAGCAGCAGATCCGAGATTGAACTGTAGCGTGGGGCAATTGGCTCTTGCTTGGGCTGCTTCTAATCCTCATGTCAGTACTGTGATTTTGGGAGCTACCAAACCTGAACAACTTGTGGAAAACTTCGGTGCCTTGAAGGTTGGTGATTATCTTCCAATCAATGTGGTTTACTTGCTTGTATTGACTGTCGTGATCATGCTGTTTGGTTATCAGATCATTGATAAAATCACTCCAGAGATCAAGACCGAGATTGAGGAGATTCTGGCCAACAAGCCGACTTTACCATCTACTTATGGACGCTGAAGTGCACGCTGTAACACTCTGTAGGCTTCATTCCTGAAAGCCTCGAGTCTCAAAATTCTTAAAATATGTTGTACCCCCAGTGTTAGCAAAAGTATTGTTTTCAAAAGTACAAAGACTGCAAAGAAAACCTCTGTACTGCTTGTGTAATTTTTATCAGTAGTGTTCATCTTGAACTTGAATCGCGCATTTTTATTCTGAACGACATTTTATTTGTTGATAACTCAAAGTGAAGTGAGGTGATTTCATAAGTCTAGTACTCGTTATCTGCACAAAGAAAACTATATAGAAGGAACATTCACCTTGACCAATGCCCCTTAGTAAGCTCTCCATTTGAACGATGTAGGCCAAATTGAAGAAAACATCGGGGTTTGGAGGTAAGCACTGCACTGCAGTGATCCATCAAGATAAGCCCAACCATGGTGATTTGAAATTTCTTGACATGAAGACCCTGATAATCATTACATTCAATTTTCAATCATTGATGGTTTGCTGACCATGTAAATCAGCAGTGCGTTTCCTCTCAGACTGATTGTGATCTGACTTATCTCAATGTGGCAATTGAACGGTGTCAGCAAGGTGTATAGTAGTAATCATTGAATCAACAACATATTGCCTGAGCAATAATCATGAAGTCTGGCAAACGAAACCAATACGCTGTAAAAGTGTGTACTACGATGACCCAGTGTTGAAACAAAAAAAGCCAGCTTGTGACTGCTCGACTGTTTTTGAAATGCTTTTGGTCTTGGTACTGCTTTCAGTATGTTGAGACCAGCGGCAGTGATTAAGGCTTCTATCAGGAAGGGAAACATGTATCAGTCACAGTTGAAACTACTTGAGTCACATTTTTTTTCTAATTTGGGTTGATACATGCGTCCTTTTCTGTTGAAGCAATGACGATAGAGGCCTCCTCGATGCTCTCATTCATGTCCTCAAATAAGCAGACTAAGCATTGCGCTGCTTCACACACTTCGTGCCGACTCACTCCACCTTGAAAAACCGCATTCCGCTAGTCGTGCACAAGATTGCGATTTCGCTCGCACAGTCACATACCATGGAATCCATCGAACCCATTAGGATAAGCGTTAGATTTTGGTACCTAGTCTTGTTCTGCTCAAGTATACAGTTCATCCTGGCACAGCTCGTTTACCCCAACACCAAAGTAACCAGTCTCAAAGGCTCAACAAAGACCGTGAATGCCACCTTGTTAGAGGCACGTACTAGCTGTGTCAAGCGACCTTTGAACAAACAGCTATGGAACGATCTAGACCTCAATGAATATCTTGAAGATTATACCGGTGGCTCCACTCTATCATTGGTTGTATGTTTGGATAGGATTCTTGCTCTTATCTTCAAAAGAAGGGCGAACCGAACCAAAAGTTGACGAGCCCGGTATCTTGCAGGCTTACGCAAATTCCATGAACGTCACAAATATGGCATGCGGAATCGGGCAGTCGTGTGATGTAGGACAGGTGAGTGTCAACCACACCACCTCACAGACCGCAGTAAGCTACACTTCCGCTCATCACTGCCTCACAATTGGTCCTTCCTCTAGTTGTGCAGTGGAGCACAAGCCCCGGCATGGTATATCCTGGTAGCTACCCAGAACTGGAACGATCTCATGAATTCGATATACACATCCATCGCATTTGCGTGAGTTTTTAAATAAACTTGACCACCCATCTTTTTATGCACACTAATCGTTGTGAAAACTCCAGAGTGGGACGCGTGCAGGGTTAGTCTCATGATCAAATGTGTACCACACTTATTGCCTCGAACCCGCCTGAAATATGTTCTTTTGTCGTCCATCCGTCCTACTAGAGATAGCGCCTGCGATGGTACGTTTGAGTCGAAATATGATTTACGGACGTCCTTGTCCATGACACACTCAGAAACTTACGCTTCTTTTGAGCAGGTCACAGATCTGAGCCCACCACGAAGCGCCACAATAATCAAAACTGCCACGTAAATTCCCTTCATCAACTTCAAGCTCAGCGTAAGTTTGAATCAGGGACGAAACAACTGATGTGTGCTTCCATATTTTTCTACGAAGCCTTATTGGAGTGTTGGCTTCCAGTACAGGAATAGTCCCTGGTTGGGTCTTTCCCGGTTGTGGAATATGGGTATATTTAACTATCCAAGGATTTCTATACACTACAGTTTCAGAGATTGGACTTTGGCAGAATACGATGCGTGATCCTCCAGATGTGATTAGCGGATATACAAAGGTATGTAAACTCCTAGCCTTGATATCCGTTCTGTTGCGTATCTCAGGATAACCTCTTGGGTGCTGGATACCTGTAGTGGGCAGATTTTTCCTGGACATTGTCGATGATGCAAGATCGTACACAACAGATGATTGCAAACTACACGCTTGGAGTCTTACAAGCTGGTATAAGTACGCAAAAGGGAATGTATGGCGCTTTGCAGAATGGTGCATTTTTGGAAGCGCCACTGAGTCCTCCAGAATCAGAGGCCTTGAACGCATACGAACGGGTTGTTACATTGCGGCTTCTCTCGGCTGTATTGAAATCTCAGGTTCGCGAGTTTTTTTGGTTCGATAAAAATTACTACCTCATTGTAAAAGGATCTATAGTCAAACTGATGAGATGTGCAGAGTATCTTTATCCTCCGAGGAAGTGTAAGTGAGTTCTGATTCAAGATGAGGAGCATTTCTGTGGAACACAATAGATTGTCTCTGATACTTTGACACTACTTCTTCCACTTGAAGGATCCATGTGATCATTCAGGACCTAACGGGGCTTTTGATGGTCCATCAGTTTTGTCTTATTGCGACAATACCGGAATGTAGGTCACCTCCCTCTTCAGTAGCTGAGTGAGAGGCCATGTTAATAGAGAATGACACTATTCGCTGAAATACTAGTTTCTTTTGCATCCCCTTCCACCAAAAATTGAACAGAATGATGAATATAGTACAAGCAGATGGAACTAAAACAATCAAGAAATTCTTCGGTAGCTCAAAAATTGCTGCTAAATACGGTTTCACACCAGAATTTTTGACCACAGCGGCGTGGAACTGTCAGAAGAAGTACGGAAAATACGAGTACGATCCATATGCTGAAGCGTAGGTTATAGTTTTTCTTGATACGATGTAATTCCCATACTGATCCTACCTTTCTACAGGGGTTTACCACTGGATATTAACACGGAGTGTATCTTCAATCTTCCGGTCTGCGATTGCACAGAACAGGGTGGGTTCGAATCATCTTTCCTTCTATCCTTTCCATCTGAATACATGAAAGACCCAAAATAATGTTTTTTACACCTTGGATCTGTCTTTGTTCATTATCTTGGTAGTGGTCAAAGAAGCGCGGGAAAGAGGGGTACGGACAGCAAAGGCGTGCCAGGATGCAGGGGTTCCAATCCATGCTCCAAAATCTCGTCCAAGATGAATGAAGACATAGTGCAAGAAAACTACTCCCCCATATTCTCTGTTCTTATCTATCTGTACCAATCTGAAATAATTTCATTATCTGGCTACGGAATTGCCTGTATGACTTTGATTTCGTAATTCCTGATGTACTTATATACCTCCCTGACGTCAGTGGCAAGCGCAACGTCTCAAGCAATGCAAAAAAAGGCAAAAAGAAAAAAGAAAAAAGCCATTGTATCTTGATATTTCTCGAACAACTCTGCTACTTGGTGTCGTGGTATGAACGCAATTAAGATGCCAGGTGTGCTCGCAGCGACGCAGGGGAAAATGATGGTCGGGGTGATGCGGAAGGAAATGCTGATTTCATTGAGAAAATCAAAAGACTCGTCCATTCAGAAATCCAAAGACGCTGGATCTGCTTCACAAAGCTTGCGCAAGAGGGATTTGGGACAAACATCATGGAAGCTAATGTACCACGAGTCATGATTGTGGTCGATCCCGAGTGTATTCTTGATGTCCCGGTCACCGTCTGCAATTATGCATACAGAATACGGTACTTTTCAATCATCTTGATTTGTTTCCTATCTTGAAGATCCCCCTGTCAAGGAAGCACGGTAAAGAGACATGCGGACGGCCAAGGCGTGCTAGGTTGCTACATGTCTTGACCGAAATGATAAAAACCTATTCTTTTAAACATTGCAAATATATCATCTTTGGTCTTATTTATACGTACCACTTGAGGCGACTTTTGTCACCTGGCCACGGAATAGAATGACTACTGCTTGACATTCTGTTTGAAAAAATCTCTCTGAAGTTGAGTGGCATAAGCAGATGCTGATGAGATACATCCGGCCACTTACACATGTACATAACAGCAGCTCGATTGCGAAAAAGAACAAATCTATCTCACGAAAAGGTGGTGCGGGGCTGGCAATTTGTTGGTCTTACAAACACACACATTCCATGGCACAACTATCACCAATCTTTTGTTTATATTCAGTCTCAAATCCACGCCAACAACATATCCCGACTATAATCTCTGAAATCGTCTGAAGCGTCTGCCAAGTTCGGATAAAACGGTACCATCGCGTCTGCAGCTCCCAGATAATTTGAATTGTACTACACCCGATGGCAGAAAAAGATGAACAATCTCAGACTTGACTGATCATATTCCATAACGAGGATGGCACTTACCACTCTCCAATACACTTCTCGAACCTTTCGAGCTGGATGAAAAAGGCCTTGTAAGGTGTACAACAGTACCACGCCTGGTCCGACGGCCACTCTCATAGCCTCAATGGCATCCACTGGATTTGTGAATGAAGGACCCGTCAGCCTTGTCACGTATTAGACACGCAAGATCATGCAATGAGAAATCAAAGCTTACTGCAAGCGCCAATCACATGTGGCGAAGTCTCGAAACAATTCTGCACGAAATGGAAGGCAAAAACGCCAAAATTTAAAACCAATTGCACAAGGTATCACTTGGCTAGGTAGATGAAGACGCGCTACTCACCGGCCAAACCAAGTTCATAAGATGGAGATTTGCGTCTTCCTGCCCCAATCCAGCCGTACCCAATGCAAGATGCTTCACAATTGAGCATGCAGTCTGTCTATGAACTAAATCGCGATCGGTGAGTGCATCCTCCAAGCATGATGTCACCGAGTTGATGTAGTCTTTGCCCATCTCGCCACTAAGAGTGTTACGTGATACGTGAGCCTTATGTGAGAATGCAGCGGAAGATAGACTCTGAAATATAACAAACATATATTCGAAAAGGAATGACAGCGACTTCAGGCAACCATTGCGAACATTCAATTCTGGCGTCCTGTACTCGTTGAGGATCGCGGGTATACATGTGAATGGTCCCTGTGATAAATCAATTTGAGCCTAGTATCTTCACTGGAGTATCAAACCTTGATAATTGCGAAGGAGAACGTACACAAGTTTCAGCGACAATTGCAATCGCAACAGTCGAACACACTCGGCTTTGTCTTTCCTGCACCCTCAAATTAGTCAACAGTACACTCAACACATCCTGTGGCCCAATTGCCTTGGCAATATATCCGAAGGAATTCACAGCTGCTCGTCTGATAGCTTTTTTGTGAGCTTTCAATAAGTCTAATAGCTCAAAGCAAATTCTCATCCACTCTCTTGCAGAAACAAATTCAGCACCTCGATCAGCAATTCGACCGATTAAATTGATCGAAGCTTCCTGGACTTTTTCGTGTCGATTACGAAGAATGGGTGTCATCCGTGGTACTAATAGTAACAAGAAACTTGTCAGGAGAAATTGATGGGCAGGAAATGATCATAAAGATGTTTGACGTACGTAGATCTTTTACCGGTGGGCTCATCTGAGTCATTCCGACAACATTGGCAATTGAAGCTTCGGCAGCAATGATACTAGTGTTCATAAAGTAAATGCAGGGCTCGTCGATCAGTCCAAGCCTAGCTTATAAATATGAGAAAATACCAGCGTACCTTCCAAGGGTATCAGGATATTCTTCACCAAGCTGTTCAAAGAGGACAACCCCTAACTTGGAAAGTAGTTGATCTTCCCCACACTGCTTGATCACCACTGCGAGCTTACTGGTCAAGTCAGCGGCTTGTTGACGTACTTTGGCTGACTTGTTGTTCAACCGCCACAAGATAGTTGATACGATTTGAGTAAGATATGGTTTAACACGAATACCTGCATAGATTGGTTCGGAAAGAATCAGCTTTGAAACGGATACGACTTTGGTAAAAGCAAAAATTCGCACCTAATGCATGTACAACAGTGCCGAACCCTTCCAACATGACAATGTCCTCAACAGTTTGTTCTTGAAAAGCATAGATGATACCATCGATCAACTGTACTTCCAATCGTTCATCAATCTCATTGGCTCCCAAGGCTGAAATAACCTTTTCAATGGTCTCCATCACCATCTTTCGATAAGGTTCTGACTCGTCTTTGAGATCATTGACGATTCGGCTGACTATCTCGGTGACACCAGCTTTGTTGGCAAGTTCGACAGTGGTTTCTACTACCTGGCGGTAATTCCTTCGGTCCAATGCCACTATAACCAGACACAAGAGATATTCAACATGAGAAAATATGAATGAGGAAACCTGTAAGACATACTTCTTCGAACCCAGAAGTTGGCAAAGAATTGAGGAAGGATTTCCACTTTCACATATTGAGGTTGGACACCATCCGTTGCTGAACACTGTTTGACGACTTTGAGAACAATCTTCTTCATTTCCTCATCGGGGGACTGAAATTCTCGAATTAAAATGACCTGTACAGATTTATGCGAAGGTCAGTCTTTCGGGGAAATGGTACCTGAAACATGGTGGCTGACTGACCATCACTTCTTTTGTATAGTAGTTCGCATATTCAGCGTCCATGAGTGGAATGATGAATCCGATTGCTTTTAAGAACGCTGCTAAACCCTTCCCTCGATGCTTTCTTATGCCAGTCCATAGAGGTTTCAATACACTATCGAAACTCTCAATACCGTAGGGCGACGCTGCCTCGGCCAAAGCAGCAATTCCCAAAGCTGTCATTGTTCGCACCTTTTGCTGCTCATCCTCTAGACCATGACTTATAGACTCCACCAAGTTTTTCAAATGGGGCAAAACAGCACAACCCATCATGATTGCGATTTGCTGGACAATCTTGATACCTGTATGCCTAGCCTGCCATGACTTTTTCGACTTACAAACTGCTTTCAGAAAGGGAAGTAGAGATGGTATACCAAGCGCAGAAGCTACCACGGAGAAGGCCCGAGCAGTAGTATTACGGACATATTCATCCACGTGATCAATATCGGGACGCATGGTGGAAATCATATGAGCCAAACCGGCGGCCTTCGATAGATTTGAAATGATCTCTCTTCCTTCGACACGTGCGTAATAATCTTCATCAATAAGAAGAGGTTCGATGACTACCAGGATCTTGTGGACATAAGGACGAACAAGATCATCTAGCTTGTACAAGACTCGGTCAATGACTTTCACCAACAAATGTCGTTCCTGATCTTCTAAGGTGCGTTCCATCAATAGAGGTAAGATTTTATCAAATAACGGCCCAGCGCCAAACTCTCTAGCTTTATCGGTAATTTGACGCAAAGCAGTCTTTCGCATTGGAGGGGCGCCGTTCTTGATTTTGAGTAATAAACGCATGATTTTACGCTCCTTTAATTCTTCCAAAGTTAAGTTACTTTCGTCCTGTTCGCCTGATAAGATCTTGCCAAAGTATTGTGCGTCTTCGGGCTTGAAAAACTGCAACTGTCCAACGCCCTCAATCTCTGTAGGTAATTCGGGCATGAGCCCCATCAGACCTCCTCCGGAAGAATCATCTTGCATGGTGAAGCCATTAGAAGAACCAACAGGCGTCTGCATGAGTTTTCGGGCAGGTGTACGTATTGGTGCATATCCTGCTGGTGGTGTGACTATCTCGTATCCTTCAGACGGGAGCTGCGCGTTCAGTTCATCATCGGAGAGTGGTCTATTCCGCTTGTCGAGCTCTGATAGTTCTCCTCCTGGCAGTAGAGCAAGTCCATTCGCACCACTCGAGACAAGTGGAGTTTGACCGAACTGTCCCATTGGAGTGGCAGCACCGTTGACTGCCACTGGAGTCTGATCCCATCGTGATCTCCTGGGGGTAGCACCATCGGCGGAAGCACCCATAGGAGTAGCGGCAGGCGTCTGATCCCATCTAGACCTCGTCTTCTTGGGTGGCGGCACGGTCTCGGAGGCTGACCATTCGCCGGTTGAAAGCGTAGATTCAGAAGTACTATCGCTCGTAGATGCCACTGCGTTCGGATCAGCCACGTCCCAGCGTCGTTTTTTGCGTGCAGTGGAAGCCGCAGCAGCAAGTTCTTCCGGAGTAGGGGTCTTCGAGCGCTCAGGGCGATCCACATCCATGTTATTAGATCCTTCTTCTTGCTGCTCTTTGATTTTCTTCATGACCCTTGCTTCTTCACGCTCCAGCTCAGCTCGTCGCATCGCTTCTTTGTACCCGCCTTCAGATTGATCATTACCATCAGCCGACGAACTGAAAGGATCTGCGACCACCGTTCCACTCGCATCTCGATCGAATCGGCGATTATGATAATCTGATTGACGAGATTGGATTTGTTTGGCTTTCAGATTGGCCAAAAGGGGATCCTCAGCGTCTTCCGCGTCTTCTGCTAGCTCTTGTAAAAATTGTTTGGGTGCCGTGTCTGTCTTCCGGATAACGTGAAGTTTTGTCAGCTCGGTCTTGTAAGAAAAAGTAAATAGAGAGCTAAGATAATGACACCAACAAGAGTCTAGTAATCTGACAGGCTGATCATCATCTTCTTGCATTCGATCATCTTCGTCCGCTCGTCGCCCAACGTCAATACTTCAAATCATATTTTTCGGATTCGATGGAATGAAGGTCAGATGTTTGTCATACTTGTGTATACAATGTAGTCGAAAGCAAATTGTGAAGGGTTGGTGGATGCGATTCTAACATACCTAGTGTCGTAACCTTCAAACCTCTTTTTACCACCACCACCACCATAAATATCTTGATCATAGGATGGACCACCAGTCAAAGAAACCTTGTTGGTGTCAACACGTTGGGTAGAACTGTCCAACTTGGCCTGACGGGCATTTTGCTCATTAAGGATTTCGTCTTCTATTTGCTTGGCCCCGTCTGCCATCGATGCAAAAACACGTTCGAGGACCTAGAAAAATTGATGCGATAGATTCGAATTGCTGCAGTGAGTGTTGGGAGTCTGTCAAGGTGGTAAACAGTAGCTTCAGAGGTCGATGAAATACTCAAGAAGCTGTTGATACTCGACTCAAGATCTAAAATTGTGTCTCTGTCAACTCAGACCCTGCGATCGAGACAAGCATTCAAGGCGGGCCTGGTGATTGGGACGGATGCACCGGTGCGTCTGCTCAGTGCCAAAAGCCCCGCACTATAGCTCGCACCCCCGCAGTCTCCAAGATGCTTCAGCTATGATTGCTATTCATAATTCCAACTTCCTGTGATGCCATCTTATTTGAATCTCATGTCTGATTTCTCAAAGTTATACTCCGGAAGTTCTATTCATGATCCCCGCCTCAAACTTGCAAGGAGATTCAACCTCATAAGAATGCCGGTAAGACCTATATGGTGACAAGCTAGTCAAAAAAGAATTATGTATATACAGCACCAACAAACAAGTTCTACAACGAGAAATTTATATCAGGATTTCATTAAAGCACTGTACCCAAAAGTCCATGTACCTCTATGACCAGGAGAAATAAAAAAATATCTTTGATGAATAAAGCCTCAACCAATCAGCCTGTATGCATTTCCAACACTTGGACTCAGAAATCTGAGACGTCATTGTATGACAATTACCTTGAATATGGATACCTAGAAGTTGATCCTGAATTTACTTCAGGTTTAGTTGGTACACAATACGGGCCTCAAAATAGCAGTGTAAGAATGAAGTTTTCCTAGGCAAAAAAAGGCCAAAAATTGAATCCACTATTCTCAACCTACTACAAAATGTTGACTGACTTGTCATCTTCACGATACCTAATTATTTTCCTCTTCCCTGTTTTGCACAAGGAATTGAGTGGAATTATCATTCAAGAGATACATAATATCCTTGCAACAAAATGTTTTGCTTATCATACTACCTTGCCGTGAGTGAATTGCTGAGCACCGGTGTTGCTCAGACGAGACATAATTCTCAAATCTTCAAGATTCGAGTGATACCAACAGAGGCTACTGATTGGTGAAACCAAACATGCTCAGATGTTTTTGATCAATGTTGGCGTACAGGAACCCTACTAGTACCATGTGTAACCTCTCACAACTTCTTGAATCCGAACCAAAAGTCTCAAGCAAAAGACTCAAAAAAAGTCTGGTACAGAGACCATAACTCAAACCAAGAACGCTTCCAGAAGTTTGATAATCTGCTTGTGTTGCTCAATGTCAAATCAAGCTGCTATATTTGACATAGATTACAAAAGAAAATTGAGTGAAAGACTGATTATCCTATTTCGGCAGAGAGTAGAATTTGAAAGGAGAAAAAAGAATCGTCAAGATGTAATGAAACCTTTATGAAATGGTTATAAAATCGAGAAAAAAACGTTCGTAGTAAAGCCACAATATATTTAGTTACGAATAGTACTAATAGAATGTAGCATAAAATCAATTATGCAAGGAATGAAAACGTAAGTAAAGAAAAAAAAATAAGGTGAGCAATTCAACAACTTAAATGTGTATAAATGATCATCACAAGATGAGAAATTATGATCCAAATGATCATCTTGAAGTTGATCGTTCAATGCTGGTACGGAACTGTAAAAAGCCATTGATGTCAGTCAAGACTTCACGAAGAAGTTGCATGCAAGGCTGTGGTTTTCATTTACCTGTATCGGAAACTGCGTTATAGTTGGTTCATTTGTAGGTACTGCCAAAATTTTCTGTCCCTTCTTTTCTGTGATCATGTAGTACTAATATTTGCAAGATTTTGGTTCAGTTATTAGTTTGGCAAATCAGTTATATAAATGAAACAGCGAACGCATTGGATTGTCATCGCCAGGAAAATAAATAGAGAGCCACCAAATCCCAGTAGTGTCATTATGACTCGAGTCTTTTGACTTTAAAGCAGCAAACCATCAATTCCAAGATATCAGCCAAAGTGTGAATTGTAAGAAGATCAAGCGCATGAGCAAGATGAAGAATTACTAACTGAAGAATTGACTGGTTTCCTGTAGCCAAGCGATATATTCCCACCGTTGTGTCAAAGAAAAGTCCAAAGAACAAACAACTAGATTGAGCCACAAGATTGACTGAATGGTTTTGTTTTCAAATGATCAGTACTAATGTTTCATAAGATCTGCTCAGTGATATATGACTCACTATATTTCCTTCGTAGATATTTTCCATTAATACCATTCAAACTTTCTTTTCTTTCTTGAGGTTTGATTACAAAATCAGTTGATGTACGAAGAGATTCGGTATCTGTTTGTGAAATATCAGACTGAAAGTGTTCCAAGACACTAATTTGTCCAGAAGCTACTTTGGCGCAGCCAAGGACTAGGCTCAAAAGAGCCCAAACAGAAATAGCATAAAACTAGAAGGCCAAGTTTGTTTGAAAAAAAACATCAGTTCAATTCATGATCAGTCTCTTTCACAAGGAATAGAGCACTCACCGTAAGGATAGGTATGGCTGTAGCTGTCCAGAAGAGATATGTACTCCTTGTATGTTTAAGAGTAGCCTTTGAAGATCGAACATACATGTCATAACTCTCAGTCAATTGATTAAGTTCAGAAGAAGGTAAGTCAATTCCACCATTGTGATCCCATTGAATGATTGCCGAATGAATTTGTTTAAAGAAGATATCATATTGGTAATAAGCTGCTTTTAAGAATGATAATTGTAGTACAGTCCAGTAGATAGAGAGTAAGAAGACGAGAATGGCGAAGGAGAAACAAAATGAGTTGAACACCAGTGGTTTGAAGTGTAGGAACCGATGGAGGGTAGACCTAGCTGAACATAGACTGAAAGAATGAAGAGTTGGGTCAAAAAAACCTAGCAAATTGGAATAGTATTGGCATAAGATCACTCACCAAAAGGCAAATGATGCCCACGCGGTTGACCAAATTCCAAGGTACATTGGAAGCCACCTGATTTCGACCCTGCGAAGTATAGAATTCGGGGTGAGTCTGTGATGCCAGATAGGACGTAGGTTATGTGACCACTCACCAGACCAGAGCAAACGTAGCTCGTTGAAAACGGGGAGATTTAGCAGAATAGTAGAGCATAGCCACATATATTTCAGATATTACACAAGTGAACAACTGTAATATCGCCATGAAGAGGCCGCTGAGGAAACAATGGACAAAAATGGGTAAGCAAACATGTTCATAATACCGTATGATAGGTCTTCACACTCACCTATTGGGTATGTAATAAGGCACGTTACCTAATTCGTCCGATTAGAACAAAGAAGGAATCAGTGTGAATAGTGAAGATTGAAATCCAATCAACTTTAACTCACTTCCAACAATATAATATGACTTCCAAGGTGTCTGATATTTCTTTTTAGAAGCCGGACCCCTATGTAGGGGAATGATGAGTATTGCCAAACAAACCAAAATGTTGGCACCGTAGACGATTCCGAAAAAGACCAGAGCTGGTGCAGCGCAAGTTGGAGTGGAAGGATGTAATGCTTGTTCAATTAGCTCATTAACAAATCTGAAGGGATTCTCGTTAGCTGGTGCTCGATGAAGTAAATCTTCAAAGGTAGGGGCCATTGGTTGAAGTTGAAGATGATAGTCGATTATCGACCAGAAAAGATATTTTGAGGTCAATGCTATTAACAAAACTAAAAACAAAATTGAAAATTGAAAAAAAAACACAAAGAATTTGATGAACAATCTCAATAAGAAAAAGACAGATGGATAAAATAGAAAGGATGAATACGTATGAAAGACAAATCAAGCCAGAATCTTGAAGCCAAATCTCAGTTGTGGTCTGGTCATCCCCCTAGGCTTTCCTCCTTCCTCAGGTCTGACACGGCCAATATTCAAGCAACCAAAGACTTACCGCCATGGCAATTTAAAGGGTCCCATTGTTTGTTAATCTTGAACGCCTCGCATCTCTGAGGTTCAAGAGACCCTTACATAAGAAAATTAGGACCCTAAGATGTGCACATGCTATCCATCTGGCATCAGCTCACATTTGCGAGATCTCTGGCAGTTCCATCCGTGTGGGCGAGTCACTGACCGGATTGAGGGCTAGTCAACCGAGCTCGAACCGCGGCATCCCTTGGATCTCTCGAAGCCTCTTGAGGTGAGAGGAGGATTTTGTCAATTTTACCTTGCACAAGTTGTTGGAGTCGACGAGGTGCTGTGCCTGCGAAGCTTCTCCAAAATCAAA
The DNA here is from genome assembly GCF_000204055.1 of Melampsora larici-populina 98AG31. Taxonomy (NCBI): domain Eukaryota; kingdom Fungi; phylum Basidiomycota; class Pucciniomycetes; order Pucciniales; family Melampsoraceae; genus Melampsora; species Melampsora laricis-populina. Next base: position 368,563 of record NW_006768779.1, read on the forward strand.
CAGGTGGCATGGTTTGGAGTGGTAACGTCCTCATGAGGTCGTCTATTGGTACCGGTGCTCGGGATCTCGAATGGTCGATGGTGCGTCCCGTCAAATCAAGTTTTTTTCCAAGTTCAACGAAACATTCATTCAAACGACGCCAACTCACACAACTTATCAAAAGCGTTTATCATCCGAGATATTCACAAAGGATTTCTGAAGACCTAGAAAGCTCATCAGTAACCAGTTGAGTTGCTCGATAACTTGGACGTTTGCCTAGAATTCCGATGGACAAACAGGAGGCCGATCCGGATGGGCCTTGGCTCGACATCACGTCTGTGTTCATCGATGGCGCACACCGTACAGTACAGTCCTCTTCCTTCCATCCGATGAGAAAACTTCTCAACAAAAGATCAAGAATAACATCAAATGATTGACAAACTACTTTGGATACCTTGATCGGGGTTGGTTATAGAACTCGGCAAGGATGAAGTTTTGATCAGCTCTGAGTTATCCGTAATTGATATCATATCTGCTATTCGGGTTTGTGCACCATTTCTTGATATTGAGTTCAGCGCAAAACTGACTAGCGGAGTTCTTACAGATTATGGATCACAGAATGGATATGGGAATGGGCTTGAGTCCACAGGACGAGCTGAAATTCGATCCCAAGCAATCCCTCACTCCAACTGAAGTGATCACCATCTTGGATCTTTCTCTGGCATGCGAAGTGAGCAATTTGTGGGAATATAGGAAACTTTGAAGAACTGAATCTAAAGTCAAACTTATTTCTAGTTTGCTTGGCACACTGGACATGCGCTTTCACAAACATTATTAGTGTCAAGTTATCTTCAACATCTTGACTCCCTGGACAGTCACCCTCAAGACTTGGTCAGGAAAGTCATGCGAGCTGCCTTGGTGGGTACAATGAAGTGTTGTGCGATCGTCTGGAATGAAATAGTCAAGGGTCATCTGCATGAGGTACGCCATTGTAACCCATATCCATCAGATGGTATGAGAGCTAATATAAAGATGAATTGTGCAACAGAATGAAGACATCAATTCTGATTGTCAAGGAGTAAATTTTTACGATCAGTTCACTATTGATCAGGTGTTGACCGATTTGGACACCGCTCATCGCGAATTAGATTCTTGCTTAGATGGTTGGTGTATTTGAAAATATGATCCGTATCATTGGAGGCCTAGCTTACTGTTCAAACCAATTGGTTTTTTTGATAGACATGAAAGGATTTCGCGAAGCGCTCATGGAACGTCTTCGATTTCGAATTGTAAGTGTCACCTATGACAAATGTGTCGCACAGTTGGTCTTCTTGATCAGGATTTCACCGATCCTCACTGTGGTTTTCCCTGGATTTTATATTATCTCGGATTATAAGCTGATCAATGGTGCTTGGCTATGATGCCTAAACGTTCACTTCCAATCCAGGAATTTCTATATAGTTTGGCCTCGCTTACCTCATCACCTTCATTCCATGTTGTCCAAAACCTTCAATCTCATCTGATCTCATCAAAAGAGGCACTTGGATCACTCAAACATTATCCTCAACCAATATCTACAATTGATTTTTCCAGTATCAACCCCAAAATCAAGTCTTCTTTCGATCTCAACGCTAGTCGACATATGTCATCTAATGCACCTCCGAGACCTATTCAGTTTTGTAGTACTTTTGATGAAGTAAACGAAAGGTGGATTGGTTTGATTGATGGGTTGATTGAGGCATTAGATATAGTTCATGGCAATTCTATCTCAGAATGGCTGGTAAGTCATCAGTCCATTAATCTCCTTCGACTATATATCCGTTGTTATTCTGAGTGATCTTGATCTTGGATTCTGGTTTGTTTCCAGTTTTATCTTGGTACGATTTCAAGGAAAAGAGAAACTGCTTTACCTTTGGTGCGGTCAACGCTAATGGTATGAGGATCTAACTTATTTTCTTCAATACCCAAAGATCTCATGTATCACGTCGCTTACAAATTCTCAATCTATAGTCCGTTTTTCAAGAGGGTAACACAATTGCATTCGACCCACAGAAGAATTTACAATGGCTCTCACGACAATGTTTGTCCGAGTTTACAAACCATCGTATCACAATCCAATCTGATGAACCGAATACTCGATATATTCTGAGTAGATTATCAGGAGTAAGTCTTAATTAATGGACCGATTAGGTTTAACCAATGATGATTATATTGAATCTCAGGACTTGGTTTTTTATCAAATGAAAGTTGCTTGTGAACCATTTGACTAGCTTTAGTGCTAATCGTCCTAGAGCTCGACGTATACTTTGTAATTCTTTGAAACAATGGCTATCCTTATATGATGCGGTAAGTAAATTTACTCGAATCACGTTGACTAAAAAAAACTTACGAGTGTTTTTGTATATGTTGCCATTCGTCTATTTTTCGTGGATGATATGATTATAAGACATTTATAACGAGAATGGAGATCTCAGAATCCGAATTGAAATCATTGAGAGCTTTGATTTATTACTTTTCACTTAGGTCTAGCTTATCTACATTTCTAATGGGATTCGATCTAGAACTCTTTATGGGTGAAGAAGAACGTATTTCGATGTGGTGGATGATTAGAGGTCTGACCAGACGAGCTCATAAGGTTTTAGAATTCTTGGGAACTGAAAATACATTGGAAGCGCAGGTTGAACTTATCTTGGGAGATTTGGCTGAGGCTTCCATTCAGGTTGGTCCTTTGTTTGTATATTTGTCTAAACCAAACAAGATAATTGACTTTGAATCATCTTGTGATCATGACCATGGTACTCGATTTATTTACGTGGATTTATAGCAACAGATCTACTTGATTAAAACTCGACCGGAATCTAGGTCACTAGATCATACAATGTCCAATCATCAATCAATCTTTGAAAGACGCCTGAAATATCACAATGATCCACAAGGTTCATTTGCTCATAATCAATTTGATTTAGAGATTGGAATTGAGTTGTTAGAAGATGAATTTAGCTTTGAGAATTATTTAGCATTTCGAGTGGAAGAACAAGTTGAAGTCTCTATACTAGAGATTAAGTCGAAGTTATTAAATATTCAGAATCAGAATAGGAAACGTAATCAACTTGGAGTTCGAGAATTTGAATTGGTAAGTGATTTCGATTGATCTTTCATCAAAACTTGTCTCTTCGTATACTCATTCTTATTTTTGTTGATGACTGATTTTATGATAGTATATAAGAACATTATTAAATGTTACTGAACGATTGACTGACATAGCTAGTCATTTGATCAATGCATTAAGGATTGGTGAACCTTCATCACTTGAACATGAAGAAGATGTGTGTTATAGATGGTTTGAAGTGGTATGATGAAATTTCTTTTCATTTTTCGCTTCAATCAATTTCCTTTTCGTTCTTCTTTTGTGGTTGGTGGTCATTAGCACAATCTGTGAAATCGGCTTGTGAATTGCAATGTAACTTACGGTTTTAAAAGAAATGAACTAGATTCAAACTTGTATGACATTTGATGTCCATTCACACTTTTTTGATTGTGGGTTTGTATAATCTTTCGTAAAATCTGTGTAGATGTCAGATGAAGACTTGAAGGGCCATTTAACTTCTAATGGGTTATTTCAATTCAGTGGCAATCAAGTAGGATCTTTGAAGAATTGTATTTCTTTTATACCCCATGATCGTCACAATGATATCATGAACTTGACCTATGTGAAGCTTTAGGGCTTTCTGAGTAAGTGGGTCAGATGACAGTTAAAAGGAGAGGGGCTTTAGCATCAGATTTAAAATCCAGTTTGCACAGCTACCACAGCATTGCCGGATATCAAAAACACAAGGTATTAAGGTACTATTCATCAAGGAAGATTAACTCAAATACACAATCTGAAACATAAATCCAAAGTTTGTTTGACTATATAGATGATTTCTGACACAGAAAAAAGCAAACATGGAGCAAAAGAGATACATTTTTGTAGCAAGAAAGATAAGATCTGATTTCATACTGATATATACAAACCCTGCCCATGAGATGAGATGAGATCATCATCTCAAAGTTCTTTTCAAGATATTTATCAACTGAATGCCATAAAATTTTACTCATCCTCAAGATATTTTACAAATGTGGATTGCAATATGTACAATTTGCAAGCTTGTGGGGGAAGTGTATCCCCAAGAAGATCAACCAGAAGATGGATGATGAAATCTATTTAGGCCCTACATTGTCATCAGTGACAGACACGCTTGAGCTCTTAAACCTCCACCTACAATGTACTATCTGATCCATGATCCATGTACCCCGCACCCACATATCAAGTTTGTTTATTGGAGGGATGAGGATGAAGTGGATAGATGAGTAAGTTGAGCTTGAGAGTGAGTGAGTGAGTGTAGTTTTAGTGAGAATTGTAGAAATGAATTGAAAAAGTGTATTTGGTCTAAGATGAAATTGATGAAAAGCTTCTAATCTTGAAGTGTCTTATTAAGTTCGATGGCTAAAATCCCTTTCTGTGTTTAACTTTCCCCTGACTGTTTACTATTCACTCTGTTGACTGTTGACCTTCACTCTACCCAGCCATCCCAATCCATCCCATCCCATCCCATCCCATCCATCCATCCATCACAGTCAACATCATTCATCATGCCCACCGTCAGCAATAGAAACAATCCAGTGACCAATCAACAACAACAACAACAACAGCAGCAGCAGCAGCATTCTAATACCAATTCTCCTAACCTTCAACCTTCCAATGACGCTTCTTCAACCGCTCTAGGATCGTCACCTTCAACTGGTTCTCAACCTGACCCTCCTCCTCCTCAGAATACCTCTGTACAATCTATGGATACTCAATTCGAACCTTTAGATATCATTGGTACTGGTTCATTCGGTATCATTCGTAAAGTTAGAAGGATTCATGACGGTTTGATTCTAGCTCGTAAAGAACTCAACTATGGTAGAATGGATGAACGTGATTTACGTCAACTTGGTGAAGAAGTTAATATTCTTCAAAACTTACGCGGTAATGATCATATCGTCAAGTATTTTGAACGTTATGTTGATAAGCAGAACTTTATGCTTTATATTTTGATGGAATGTAAGTTCAATCTCATCTGAAACACCTTCAACTCAAACTTTCAACTTTTACACTTCCCTTTTGCCTTTTGACGCGTCTTCTTCTGACTCCTCATACCTTCCTTTACCTTCCTCACGGGTTTTATCCATAGATTGCTCGCAAGGTGATCTTGCTGCAGTCATCTCTCGTTGTAGGAGAGATCAAGTCCATTTGAGCGAAGACACAATATGGTCCTATCTAGCCCAAATCACTACGGCACTTTTAGATTGTCATTCAGCGGAAATGAGTTCTGAAGAGGGTGGAAAGAAGAAACCTATCATTCTACATCGAGATATCAAACCTGAAAACGTTTTTCTCAATCACTTTGGATTAGTCAAACTTGGTGATTTCGGTTTGAGTAAGGCAATGGAAATGGCTGCATTCACAAATACTTACGTTGGGGTTCGTCGATCCACACGTTTATCACCTTGAATCATCCTAAACCTAATGTATAATGTCTTTTTTTCTTTTCAGACACCTTATTACATGTCACCGGAACTGATCAACGGTCAGAAGTATGATGTCAAGTCAGACATCTGGGCACTCGGCTGTCTGATGTACGAATTATGTGCTTGGCAGTGAGTGAACTCTGAAGTTTTCGATTCCTCAATCGCCCTTCTAAGCATTACATTTGTTTGATTTCCAAAATAGTCCACCCTTCCATCAAGCTCAAACTCAACCTGAACTCGCCAAGTTGATTCGAGAGGGCAAGATTCCTAACTTGCCACGTGGTTATTCATCTCAGTTAACAGCTCTGATCAAGTCTATGTTACGACAAGATGTGCGTGTTGAGATATGTTTCCTTTCCGCTCTCACGTACTGATCAAACACTTTTATACATCCTTCAGCCTAAATTAAGACCCGACGCAAAGTCGATTCTGTCAGTAGAGCAAGTTAAACATCAAATTCGAGTTTTAGAAGTTCATCGCTAGTGAGTCAATGATTACTCGTCTTCTTCATCAAATGACGCGACTAATTCCGAACTTTTGTCTCCAGTGCTCGAGAGCTTACCAAAAAACAAACGGTAATTGAAGAACAAGAGAAAGCGTTGTTAGAACGAGAAGTGAAGTTAAAGGCTCGAGAAACTCGATTACAAAAAGAAAAAGATTACTTCAAAGTTCAACAAGAGAATCATCTTTTGCTACAAGAAGAATTTCAAGTCAAGTTTCAACACGCACTTGAAGTGATCGAACGTGCTAATCAAATCGAATCTCAACAACAAAATTCGCAACACCAACAAAATGAGAATCTAGCCCCATCTCAAGAATCGCCACAAGCACAGCCACAGAGTCAGGATGATACCGGGAAATCTGGTACTGCTCGACGAGCACCTTTGACAGAAAGACGATATTCTTTTAATCCACCTATGTCCTCTACAGCATCATCCACATCATCATCCACTCCTACGATCAATTACGCGCAACCCAAACGGCTGTCGACTGTTCAACACCAAGACGCTACGATGGTCTCTATTGGTGGAACTTATGGTTCACCCATGAAACTTGACACGCCATTCAAACACCTTGCCACCGCAGTCGAACCCGTCAATCAACCACCACTCCCTACTCAGGGCGGAACTGTAGGAAGTCGATTTGTTAGACAGGTCAAGTCAAGTAAATCACTCGCAAGTCTTAAAACCACTTCAAGTTTCCTCTCAAGACTTAAATCTAGTGAGGAATCAGATTCAGTCACCACAACTTCCGATGACGGGCCATCCAATGGTAATCAACAGCAAAATAAGAAAGGAGATTTCAACAGTCGTAGATTATCTAGAAGAAGTGAATCTGCAAATGGACTTTTGACTTTTCATTCTCAAGAACAATCTCAACAAGGTTATATTCAACGTGCTATCAATGGCATGGAAGACGACGGCTACAGTGTACAGCAAGTCGATGATCATTCATCACGTCCTACAAACACCACTACTAATCATAATTCATTTGACGCGCCTTCGTCTACTATCACACGATCACCTCAGTACAATCATTTAGATCCAGAATCATTACCATCGCCATTCTTAAAGAAGAAATCATCGGCTTCAACAATAGTTTCAAACTTACTAAACCGACCATCTACGATCACCTCAACTTCTAATACTTCAACCACCACTCATCAAATCTCACCACGTAAGACAGTCACCTCGACTACATCAGGACGAAAACTTCCGACGATGTTTCAACAAATCAAAAAACATGGAGCAGGAGGCAACAATAGTGGACAACCTCCTTCGATCGCAGCTAGACCTACATCCACTCAAAAACGAAGTAGTATTACTAAACCGAATAGTGTAGGAATCATTAGTTCAAAGTTTTTAGGTGTTAGAGATAGTAGTAGTACTAGTAGTTCTGAATCTAAAAAAGTGAATAATCATTCGGGTCTTACTAGTTATCGTAGAAGAGAAAACTCAAATCTTAGTAATTGATTTCTTTTGATGATGATCTTTTGGTTTTGAAGTTGATATATCAAAGGATCGAATTTCTCTTTATATATATTTTTTGATGATTTCGGTTTCTACTATCACTAGGATATTATGACTATATACTATTTTTATTATATATAACCTTTTGGATTTTTTTTTGTGCTTTCTTTTTAAAGAAGTTGATGGACATGTTTTTGTGTTGGTGTAAGTGATGTTTTGATATAAGTGTGGTAAATAAGTGATGAAGGTGAATGTCAAAGGATGTGTAAAGAAGTAATGTGTTTAGTGGGATTGAGAAAGAGAAAGAGAGAGAGAGAGTTGATGAAGAAGATAAAAAAATCGATGGAAAGTGAAGAGTTCAAGTTATTTTTTTCTTTATGGTTTCTCTCTTGTTACCTTTTTTTTGTTTTGTTTGTCTTTAAAGATTTAACTTGAACTTTATCAATACATATATATATATCTAACCAATCAAAGTCAACTTATAATATATATATATATATTGTAAAAACTCTTTAGATTAAGATTATCAACTTCTTCACTTCTACTTACCACCTTTGTTGTTCTTTAGATTGTGTTTTTTTCTCTTTTTCAATTTTCTCTACAAAGTCTTTTTACCTTTTTTTTCTATTGCTCTCTGTCTCTATCTCTCTCTCTGTCTCTCTCTCTCTCTTATACTTTTTCTTTTCCTTTTCTCACTAATGTCTGTATAGTTTATCAGTTTTTTTTTTCTTTTGATTTTGTTGAATTTCTTAGAGAAGGAAAGAAGAGAAAAAGTTTTTTTTGTGTTTTTTTTTTGTTTTTCCTTTTCTTTTTTGATGAAGTAGATTTTTTATGTTTTCTTTTTTTCTTTTTTTCTTTTTTTTTGGTGTGGATGATTGGATGATTTATATATATGATGAATAAATAAATAAATAATAATAATCATTGATGTTTTTTTTTCTTGTGATGAATTGATATATTGAGAAGTTTGGGCTTTTGGGTATCGTTATCGTGTCATTATGGGAGTCAGAAATCAACTTATTGAAAGGGTTTCTTGATTTTTTCATTTCTTGGTGTTAAAAAATCAAGATCTTTGAAGCCAAAAAGAAAAACATGCCAAAGAAAAAATCTCATGATGATGATTTTCTTTGTTGATTTGGTTTTATTTACAACTTTAATCATTTTTATAAAAAAAGAAAAATTAAAGTACAAATAAATAAATAAAAGGTTTTTACAAGAAAGATGAATTTCCATTTTGTCTTTTTTGAAAAAAAAATTGTTTGGACGACTTATTTATGATTTTGATTTTTTGGGGGGATCAAGATTTATAGTAAAGAAGAAGAAAACAGGTTATTGTTGATTTATAAATGGATTTGCGATTTCTTCAAATCTATATGAAAAGAAAAATCAAAAATCAAATGGAATTATCAGTATGAGTTCAAAAAAAAGAAAGAGAGAAAGTTAAAGATGTACCCTTCTACTGGACTGATAACCACTAAACTCGTTCCTCTTATTACTGCTAATCCAAGTGATCTTGTTTTTGTGGTTTCTGGATTAGGTATATGACTATCTGAATCTATAAAAATTCATCAAAAGTTAAAGAAAGATAAGTTAAAGAAAGATATTAATTTTAATGAAATCAGAAAGGGTTTTTTGGGGGGTTTTTTTGGAAGTTTGGTGATGATTACCTTCTGGTTTTAAACTTTCTTCTACTTCATCCATTACTAAGTTTAATAAACCATCATAACCTTTTAAGATCCCAGTAACTAATTTTTCAATCCCAAAAATCAAATTCAACATCAATCAATACTTTTTCTTTTTTTTTGTATGAGTTTAAGATGGTTTTTTTTTTAAAAAAAGTAAGAAGATTGGGATTTAATTAAATACTCAACTTTGTCTACCTCCCATAAATTTTACAATCACTCTTTGGTTGACATACTTGGATAAATCTAAAATCGCTTCTCTTTTCGGTTTATCCTCATTTCTTCCTCCTCCTCTTGAACTAACTCCTCCTCCTCCTCTACCTCTACCCTATTTCGAAACAGAAAACAAAAATCCAATGTGAGTGATCGAAATTGGTGTTCGAAAGGATTTTTTTAAACACTTACTCGGTCTGACATTCTCTTTTGTTAGGTGGGTTTTGTGGGTTCGGTTTACTCGGTTTGATCGTGCTGAGGTTGGTGGGATTGGTGGGTTGATCGGTATGTTGTGGTGAGGTGTTCGAACGTTCGTCGGGCTGGTATAATTCAACCACAATGATTATCACGACTTCGGGTCAGGGTATTGAAGGACAACAAGGCCGGTTCGGGATACGATAGAACCCGCTTGGCCCGAGCCGAGCTTGAAACTTGCTTGAAAGTTTGACGGATCTTTTGGATCTTTTGTCACGATCTCTTGGTTCCAATCAATGTCCTCTTTTTAGTAACTACAATAGTAGTCACTGAATGTGAGTTCTAGAAGACTTTTTTATGTCAACTTGGAATTTTCTTTCTTCGTTTAACTTTGTAGTAAAGTCATTGAATCTTTCTTTCTTGTTGAAAATTTTTTGGTGTTTGATCTCCTTGGTATTGCGCTCATTCTAAGTTTTTTTTTCTTTTTATCTGTTAAGATTTTGATATATTGTGGTCTTGACTCTTAGTACTTTTTTTCATTCCTGATTAAAGTGTCTTCAATGCTATACTAATGATATGTGACATTTTGTTTGTAGTGCATGGGTATTGGTCCGTTGTGGCCTCCTTGTGGAGAGACCATATGTTTATTACCAACTCCTTGGTTTTACGCCTTGAGGGTTTACCCTGAAACGCTTACCATTCTAATTAATGGTGCATATCTTTACCCCAGTTCATATTTTTTGGATGACTTGTAGTCTCAACAATCAACCCATCATGCTACGCCAGGGCCCTCCGACTCCCGAGTCTCAGTTCAAGGTGGGACTACGACCTTATCAAATGGAAGCGCGACATGGACTTGCTCAGCAGTTTCCGGCCTGCTGAGAATAAATGCATGGATGGCATTGAAATTGGACCCAAAGGGGATTAGCAAGAGGACTCAAGAGTGACGCTCATACCTTTGCGTATCTTAAAAGAACACTGACCTTTTCACAGTTAAAGCTAGTTTCTTTCTTCTTTAGCAATTTCGAGGTCCAAACTTTTCATCATTCGGTTTAAGCTAGAACATTTACATACAAGTTGGTCAATCGGAACCTGTGCAGGCTGCCTGTTGAGAAAAGATGCATGGAAGGATTCATACTCAAAACCAACTGGAATTGCAAGAAAGCTAGAAATCACGCGAGAGCACTTACCAAGCGCGTATCTCCTCTACTCATAATTTGCTTAGGGGCCGATTTGCTTATATTCAGAATGTTCCAGCTTATATCTTTCATTTATCTCGCCCTATCTTTTATCACTACATATTTTCATCTCTCCCGTATCTTAATCGCATCGAATCAACATGTATATCATCTCCGAGCATGATACACCGGTTTCGATGCTGAACCAATTGATGGAAAATGTTCCTCGTAGTTCTAATATTTTTCGGGCCTCGCGAGAACTACTTCAAGTGAGCTTCTCAACGGTTTTTTATCTTGCTTATCAAACGACTGATATCTTGATATTTGGAGCTAGACAACTAGATACCCTCCTGTAGCTCCTTCGACTTATCACATTCTCATAGCTTTTGCTGTGGTCCATTCTTGCATCATGTGGGTTTGTGGTGTAGTTATCGTGGTACCAATCGCGTTCAGTCGGGTCAAACGAGGAAAGTACTTGTGGATCTTTAGGAAGGCTTATGCTGGTAAAGGTACATACCAAATGATTGTTCTCTTTATTTGTCACATAAACGGATGATTGATCATGAAGATTTTTTCTAGGTCAAACACCATTTCATGTTCCAAACAGTGTCCTTGCAGGTTTGTCGACCTTTCTTCACGGTTTACTGGTAATGAAAGAATGAAGCCATCTTGTGTCATCTCCGCTAATGATTGTAAAATTTACATCACGGGGAATCAGTTGCATTCACTCAACTAATTAGTAGCTTGCTATGCTTGGTGTATTCCTGTCTCTATTACGTGTCATTTGCGTCACCCAAGGTGGCAAGTCGGGTCTATCTATACGCTTGGTAAGCATTTTGTTATCTCAAGTTTCTTCAGACGGTCTTATCTGGATATGATGGCTGAGTCGGGTTCATGTAGGGTGCAATTGATGTGGCTTTTCGGATTCTATGGATATTGGATAACAGGTGCTTTATTTTTTTTTCGAACTCGTTCTACAATTCATCATTTCCGGAAAACATTACATCATGAAGGGATATCTCCAAAGATCTGACATCGTCTTAATCTTTTGATTTTCTTCAATCTTGCTTCAGGATGGTCTGGGTTATGCACCATGTAATTTTTTTAGTTGATCTTTCATCATTTGCATCTTTTCGCTCACCAAGACCAAAGTAGCTGATGAAATTGATGTTTTGACTCTTCTTATATACCTGGTACGATTGGTATCATCTCTCGTCGAACGATGTGCTTGCAGCTTGTGTTCGCCAGTAACCCAAATTCCTCGGCCTCTTCGAAAACTGGTAAACCGACCAAATGCAGTGAATGCATTCCACACACTTGTACCGATATTCGTCTCTGTCTGTACTTTCGCGTGGATTGTACTCCTTGTGTTTGCTTATCACCGGGAGTCAGAACGGTATAACCACCTTGACGCTTCACTCAATGTCGCTGCGATCCAATTGGAAAATCGAAGACGTGTCGATCCTGCAGCTATGTACGAGATGGCTTTGCAGTTCATAATTTCCGATGGTCAACTTACTCGGATAGTTAGGTGGAACTCCTATTTCTGGGCAATGCTCGGATTTCTTACACTTTTCGTAAGTTTCTTAACTTGCAGTGAATCATCGTGCTTCAGTTGCTCTCGCAGCTTGACCCTCCTCAGCCTCGTTTTACATACTAATACCGTCCATCGCATGGATCATAGCCATTTATTATGTCTGGTTGGTCTCTGATTGGACTCCTGAGAAATAGTACTTCCTCTGTCCGACAAATGATGCAACCAGCCGGAGGGCTCAAAACGGCCGACTCTGAGGGACTATTCTACGCGGAGAAGATTGCTAAGGAACTCAGAAGAGGTTACGGTCAGATCCAACGTCTTTTTCTTCCATGCTCCGGATCGAGGCGATTGTAACATTGGAACTTGATTGAAACTGACTTGAAGATAAACGTTCTCTTTCCACCTATAGTCTATGTTACATGTCATTTTTCGGCAATGTTACTATCAATGGTTTATAGCATTGTCATCTGTGTGCTACTAGGAGTCAAAGCAGACAAAGTGGTTCTTGAGTGAGCATAGCTCAAGAAACTTTTATTCGAACACATCTGACTTCTTCTCGTTTCGATCTAAGGTCAAGATGGAGGTCATTGGGCTCTTGGTTATATCTCTTGTGTGGGGTGATAGTCGCAGGTGCCATGTTATTACAAAGTGTAAGCTCGGTAGTTTTTTTTGGAATTCGGCACAAATTCGCCTTCTCGCAATCTCAGCTCTAACAAAGTGGAATTTGCAAAACCATCAGTGGAGAATCTTCGCCGATTTGGATATCATCATCACTGAAACCGGTTCGGGCGTGGAGGAAAGTGACATAACGGCAACCAGTCGAACTTTAACCTCAGTAGATCGACCAGACAGTGTAGGTTCTTTAGATGACTTGACCATCATAGATTCCTGGGTGAAAGAGGAAACAGTTCAAGTCGTTCAAATTCAACAAGCCAGAGTAGCTGTCCGTCCACAAAAAGCTCAAGCGATAATCGTTCGGACGGCTTTTTAGTTTGAACAGTATCGGAAAGGAACTATCATTTCAATATTCACCATGCCTTTTGCTTTTATCAAGCCTTCGATATTTTCTACCTCATTGTTTTCTTGATTGGCAGAATACGCATTCAGTCCTTACCTCCCCTGCATTTCTGTCTTGAGACTCCCACTGTCATTTCTTCCCATGTATAGAATGTGTATGCCCTTCAATTCAAGGACATTACTGCGAAATAAACCCGCACAGATTCTTATTTTCAAACTATATGGATTATCTGTGATTCTTCTGAAGCAGAAGCTGTGAAAATGTGTAATGCAGTTGATCAGACTGGGTTCAATCAAGAAAATCATAATATATAGCACTATGAGATAAACCTGAGAAAAGTAAGTATCTTGATACAATGTGAGTTGTAAGGAGGAGAAAAGAGAAGTGTAAAGAAATCAATTCTCTGTGTTCAATAAACTTGATACCGGATCATCTGAAAGATGATTTCATGAAGCAGAATGATCTATATGCGCAAATGGTATTATCATATTCATGGACACATTTTCCATTGCTGAGATGATCGATGGAGCTAAGAGAAAGGTTCAGCTTGGAAAGAAGGACATTTCTCTGGTAAACCTGATTAATGAAATAGGAGATATTTTGAATCCTTTCCAGGATCTCCTGTCTCCAGTACTTAACTAGCTTTTTTGAGTCATTGGAGTTGAATTCTAGAGGGGCTTGTCAGGTAGGACTATTGTCTCGATTGGTTTACTCGAGGTAAAGCAGGATGATCAAAAGAAATCTAGTACAAACTATGTAACAGTGGAAGAACTTCAACATCATCTTTCTTTCATGTTAAAAATCTTTTCTTGTTTGAGCTGGTTGGCATTACAGTCATTCTCTGATTTTGTTTTCTCATGTTCAAGACAAAAATCTATCACTTGTTTTTGAACTTTTGATAAATTGCGGTCTTGGGGCTTATAGTGATTTTGCTTGTAGCGTGGTGATTGGTGTACCTCCTTGTAGAGAGAGTTCAACTTGTTATTAATTCCCTGGTTCTAAGTTGAAGTACCCAGAAAGACTTGCCATTTTTTGTATTTGCATTCGAAATAAATATACATTCTTTTTCTATCTGGGTGCTGCGAGTTCATTTACACGTTTTCTTTCCTTTTCAACCTCTCGCAAAGCAACTTGATAGGGTCACACTAGCAATCGTTGTGCCGTTGCCACAGTCCAGGTCTGGTCAAATAGATCCAGATCACGCATTAGAATGCAATTTCGGAAGCTTCCTCCGGATAAGCTCATTGCTCCCCTTGCTAATCTAAATCAAGACGAGACGCTTTTTAGAATGGGCCACCAATTGCTCTGCACTGCACGAGCTTAGCCGAGTTTTACCTCAAGCGTCAAGTCAATACGTTTATGAAAACCTGTTCGGCCGGCCTGACGAGAAAAGATGCATGAAAGGAATTATGTATACTCAGACTACTATCGAAAGTGCGAGAAACTAGAAATCACGCGCGAGCACCCACCAAGGCTAAGCGCGTATGTCCTCTACTCAAAATTTGCTCTTATTCATAATGTTCAAGCTTACATCTTCTGTTCATCCCAGCTTCACGCTCTTTCCTTTCATCGCCATATACTTTCATCTTATATACCTTTTTTAATCATATTGAACCAGCATGTTCCACCCTTCGGAGCACGATACATCAACTTCGTTGGCGCGCCAGTTGGTGCAAAATGTCCCTCGCGGTTCTAATCTGTTCCGGGCTTCACGAGAACTACTTCATGTCAGCTTCCTAACGGTACCATATTTTGCTTATCAAACGTGAGAGCCAGACTAATCTGTTGATATCTGGAGCTCTAGGCTACAAGATACCCTTCTATACACCCTTCGACTTATCAAATCCTCATAGCTTTTGCTGTGGTCCATACCTGCATCATGGGGGTATGTGGTATGGTTATCGTGGTACCAATTGCGTTCAGTAAGGTCAAGCGAGGAAAATACATGTGGATTTTCAAGAAAGTTTACGCCGGGAAAGGTAATGGCCACACATTTTTCTCTTTATTTGTCACATGAGCGGACTCGGAGGATTGATCATGTTGAATTTTTATAGGTCAAACACCACTCTATATTCCAAATAGTGCCCTTGCAGGTTCGTTGGCCTTTTTTCCCGGTCTAATCGTAATGAAAGATTGAACTCAGCGTGTGTCATACCTACCCACTAATGATCGTGAAAATTCAAATCCCGGGAGAACAGTTGCATTTACCCAACTGATTAGCAGCATGTTATGCTTGGTGTACTCTGGTCTCTATTACCTGTCATTTACGTCACCCAAGGTGGCAAATCGAGTTTATCTATACGCTTGGTAAGTAATGTTTCATCGCCTTATGGAAATGATGATTGACTCGGGTTCATGTAGGGTGCAATTGATGTGGCTTTTCGGATTCTATGGATATTGGATAACAGGTACTTAGAATTCTTCTTAAACTCTTTCCCCATTTTACAATCGACCAAAATGATCACATCAGGAAGCAGAATTCTCAAAGATCTGACATCGATTTGCCCTTTTGATTTTCTTTTCTTGCTTCAGGATGGTCTGGGTTATGCACTATGTAATTCTTTTGTTGATCCTTCATCATCCGCATCTCCTCGCTCACCATGACCAAGGTGGTTGATAAAATCGATGTTTTGATTCTTCTTATATATCTGGCACAATTGGTATCATCTCTCGTCGAACGATGTGCTTGCAGCTTGTGTTCGCCAGTAACCCAAATTCCTCGACCGCTTCGAAAACTGGTAAACCGACCAAATGCAGTGAATGCATTCCACACACTAGTACCGATATTCGTCTCTGTATGTACTTTGGCGTGGGTTGTACTCCTTGTGTTTGCTTATCACCGGGAGTCAGAAGGATATAACCACCTTGACGCTTTACTCAATGTCGCTGCGATCCAACTGGACAATCAAGAAAGTCTCGATGTTAAAACTCTTTTTAAGGTGGCTATACAATTCATGACTTCTGATAGTCAACTTATTCGGATAGTTAGGTGGAACTCATATTTCTGGGCAATGCTCGGTTTTCTTACGCTTTTCGTAAGTTTCTTAACTTACAATGAATCCTTCTCCTTCAGTTGCTCGCGCTGCCCTCTCCTCCTCAGCCTTGTTTTACAAACTAACACCATCCAACGCATGAAACATAGCCATTTATCTTGTCTGGTTGGTCTATGATTGGACTCCTGAGAAATAGTAGTTCCTCTGTTCGACAAATGATGCAAGCAGCTGAAGGGCTCAAAATGCCCGACTCTGAGGGATTGTTCTATACGGAAAAGATCACTAAGGAACTCAGAAGAGGTTATGGTGAGATACATCGTCTTTTTCCTCTAGGCTCGGATTTGAGGCAATTGCAAGATTAGAACTTGGTCAAAACTGACTTGAAGACGAATGTTCTCTTGCCACCTATAGTTTATGTTGCGTGTCATTTTTCGGCAATGTTACTATCAATGGTTTATAGCATTGTCATCTGTGTGCTACTAGGAGTCAAGGCAGACAAAGTGGTTCTTGAGTGAGCATAGCTCAAGAAACTTTTATTCGAACACAGCTGACTTCTTCTCGTTGCGATCTAAGGTCAAGATGGAGGTCATTGGGCTCTTGGTTATATCTTGTGTGTGGGGTGATAGTCGCAGGTGCAATGCTACTGCAAAGTGTAAGCCCAGCAGTTCCTTCTATGAGCACGAATGCGTTTGCGTTCTTGAAATATCAGCTCTAATGAATTGGAATTTCAAAAACCTTCAGTGGAGGATCTTCACGGATTTGGATGTCATCATCACCGAAACTAGTTCAGCCCCGGGAGAAAGCGACACAATGGCAGCCAGTCAAACTTCGTCCTCAGTACATCGACCAGATAGTATAGGTTCTTTAGATGACTTGACCCTTCAGGACTGCACGATGAAAGATCCAATGGGATCAGTTCAAGTGGTTCAAATTCAACAAGCCAGAGTAGCAGTCCGTCCGCCACGCGCTCAAGCAATAACCATCCGGACAGCTTTTTGATTCAGAAATTGTCGGAAAGAAAAGCTCACAACATTTTAATATTCCCTCCCCCTTTTGCTTTCATCAAACCTCCGATGATTCCTATCCCATTTTCACCGGTGAAATTTTTTTTAGACTTGCAGAATACACATTCATTAATCCCCAGCATTTTTGTCCCCTCTTCCGTATCTTGACCTGGATGTATAGATTTCTTGGAGTAGGCAATCTGAGATAGTCTACGAGATGTTATAGTCACGAGTAGATGTTATAGTCACGAGTAGATGTTATACGTCACATCTCACAGAAGAGGCTGATTTTATATTTCTAGTTTTTGTTATATTTGCATATTTCTTGTTTCAAAATTATTCTATTCCAAGTGTCATACTATTACGCTTCTTGAGCTCAACAAAATTTAATTACAAAAACCCTCTTTATTTTTCTTTCAATATCATTTTCTCTATGATCAGTTTCACATTACCTTGTTCTAACATTTTCACAATGTACGTAGTAATTGACTTCAGAGTACTTAGGTTTCATTCTTGATTTCAAGTTATCGTTTAATATATTTTTCTACACCCTCACTATAAACTAACACTCTTTATAAACTTGTATCTGGTTGTGAAACATTTGTGATTAATATATTGCCGCAATAATTAAGGCTGCACATCTACAAGAATGTATATGGCATTCAATACATGGTCATTACGGTAGTAGTAAATCATGACACAGCTTTTCATACTGCACGCCATATGGATTTACTGCGACCACTCTGGCAGATTGGGCGTGTGCTGCATGGAAAGGTGTAAGGCATCTGATCAGACTGGAATGAACCTAATGTGTGAGACACAACTAAGGAAAGAAATAGATTTTTTTGACCCAATTTCACTTTCAAAGAGGAGAAAGAAGAATTCTAAATTCATCAATCCCGTTTGTTGATGTACTTCACCCAGATGATAGATGTCCTGTTGATTTGCTTTCTAAACTGTGAGTACTGAGCTAAAGTTTTCAAATGAGCTCCTTTCTACTGTTTATATGGGTTACAATAAATGTGATGATCTCCTATCATCATGAGATACTCACCAGCGGAATTTGTGTGCAATACACGAGTATCACCCAAATGTGGAATCTAAAGATCCCCTCAACTCTAGGCCTGAGCTCTGCAAAAAGTCTAACATATTATTATCTTAGCTTACATCTTGTTGGACCTGTTTCTTGAGGCAATGCGCTTTGTACACTCACAATTTAGAAAGCTTTTGATTCAAATCAAGCAAATCATGAAAGGATATACAAGCGACTGTATGTATTTGTAGGTCAAGGTTTCGGTGCTGTTCGGTGTGTTATTATCAACTGTCAATTTCTCCCTCGCATACATCTTGCCATTTAACCAAACTCCAACCCAGCCATGACTCAAATCGATTAGGCAATAACTCGATTCTAAGAAACGGTTTTCAGTTCGATCGAAGTGTGTGATCGATGAATGTGATGGACATCATGACCTTCAAACCCCTCTCACTGGCCTTCAAGCTTATCTCAATTCTTTCTATGGTTCAAATCTCACAATCTGGTTCACCTTTCACTAGGCAAAGTCCACTCGAGTGGAGCGATTGTAAGTTCACCAGCGAAGATGGTGCTCGTTATGATTTCACATCTGTAAGTCGTCTTTCTCAATCACAACTTACATAATCTCGCTCAATCGATAATGACAACTGTAATGCGGCGTTCACCATATGTCATTTCAGTTGATCCCACAATCATCATGGCCACTCAACATCACCACTGACCGTTCAACCCCGCCAACACTTACGATCGAAACCCTGTTGATCTCACTTTGTACAGAGCTTAAGCCTGTTGAGGAGGGCTGTCCAGCCGGCACAACAGTCTGTTTATCGATATTCAACGAATCTGGAGAGAAAGGCGGGACGGATAGACGTTTGATCAGTCGAATTCCAATCGCAGGACCATCTCGACCAGTAGTCCAAGGAGGAGGACTTAGTAACAGAGGTGGGTACTTCGGCGTGACCCAGGGTGATTTACACAGCTAAAGCCGTACGTCTTTATGATATACTCACATTAGACCCGATCCGACTCACAATTGCTGGTGGAACTTATAATGGAGTTCAACAATCTACAGTCTTCAACTTTGCTTGTGCTACTTCGGCTGCAGCACCTCGTCAGCCCAAGACGCAGTATGACACCTCGAAGGGGTTTTTGACCATTGATTGGCCGACACCTCTGGCTTGCGCATCCGCATCAGGAAGCCCAGTAGGGACACCTACAGGTAGCTCAGGATGGTTCGGAAGTTTTGTAACCTTGTGAGCGATCAAACTATCATGAACTGCGATGGATCAATTCTGGCTTTTTACTAACTACAGATACCTTTCCTACATCATTAGTATCATCTTCATCTTCATTGCTTACTTCCTCATCGGAATATGGTCAGTACAAAGATATTTTTGATCCCATCTTCCCTAGGATTCAAGGCTTTCCCGTTTCTGATATTCGACTTGACGGAATAAACCTAGGTTGAATTATAACAAGTATGGAGGAAACGGATGGGACCTTATCCCACACCAAGACTTCTGGCGAGAATTACCTAGGATGATTTCTGAGTTGTTTCGTTCAAGAAGAGGAAATGGATCAGCTAGTCGAGCTGGTTATTCTGCTATTTGAAGAAATATATATATATATATATATATTCATAATATATTTATCATCTTTCTGCGATCGTTATTTAGGTTAACACTTCGAATTCATCTGCATGTTCTCTTTCTGCATCATTTGATCATCTGAGAAAATAGAGATAAGGTTTTTTCTTTGTATTCAGATATTATGTGACTTATGCAGTCAATCAAACTCTTCCTACATGTAGGTCACAATTGATTGAGTCACAATTCGTTCAGTCATTCTTCACAGGACTTCATTCTACGTGCTGTGTATTGGTACAGTGAAGATTTCTGGCTTTTGATCTTGCTTCTGCCCTTGTAAACTTTGTCGCGCCCTATGTATTTCTGCTCATGTGGGATACATCAGAGGATTTGAGACGAGGGGTCCAACAGATTACCTAGATGATCCAGTTCTATTTGGATGGACGTGAATCGTGATCTGACGTGATCTTGCGTGATTTGAATTAATCTTTCGTCAATATGAGACGCCACAGTTGACCTGATGTCATGATGCAAGAATGTGGCGCCTTTCCATATACAAATCGGAATCAACTATGCAATTCAGATCCCATTATCCTTGGCAAGTTGGAACTAACGCTAATTAACGCTAAGCAACGGCTACTGGCACCGGGTCCCACTGGCACAGCTGGTAGTCCGCAAGCTGACCTGTATGTCATCTCTGCCGGGGACTGCCCGCATCCTGCCTTTGCAATTTTGGTTGGTTGCGCTCATGGATGCTCTGCTTGACGTCGCATCGGGCAGTCATAACAAAGCGTAATATAACATGTAGCTCACCTGAGCAATTCGAAAACAGCTTGCCAAACTGATTCTTTTGTCTGAGTGAGCCTATTCGTATTTCACCAAGTTTTGTTGTTTCACTCAACCCAGGAAGTGCCAAGTGGCCATTCGACACGATGGACACATACACAATCCTGCGAGGAGAAGATGAAGTTATCTGAAGAAAAAAGGAAACAAGAGATCAGATTGTAAGTCTTCAAAAGCCATGTGTAGATGATATCTAGAGATCAAGGCTAAGTTTGGACGAAGCCACTCCTCAAAAGTTTATAAATGGCTCAACGATGTGGCTTATTCTAACTTTGACAAAATTTCTCGTATATTCTTGATGAAATCATATTGTAGATTTACAACCACGTTTAAAGCTTGCTCAAGGCTTGGCCGTCCCTCACCTGTCATTTGTCTCCATTCCGGTTATCATACGCTAGCTTCTTGTTTTTCTGTTATCCATCGACTTTCAAATCATATCCTTTAAGTAAACCAAAAAAATACTTTTTTCATTCCATTCATCACTTAATTCTTTGAAAGAAATAGAAGATGGCTGCTATGGCAAAAGTTCAAGAGTTCATTTCTAATCTTACTCCGGGTCAAAACCCTTTTCGTTTGGGGATCGATAATATTCAGGTGATCCTCAGTTTTCAAACGTTCAACCAATCATTCATAAACAATTATTTTCAGTGAAAGCCATAGAACTGATACCAAAACCTGATAAATAGGAACGACGGTACCCTCAAGTTTCTGCTTCGACAGATAATATCCTGATTTCCTTTGCCATCATTCATGCATTTATCATTTGGGTTTGTTGTATGGTGATCATCGTACCTATTTCATGTAGTCATGTAAAAAGGAAAAAATATTTGTGGTACTTCAAGTTAGTCCATGTTGATCGAGGTAAGCTGATTTTCGAGAAATATCGGAAATGTGAAACAGTCACAAATCTAACTTGAATTGAACTCCTCAGCTCTAACTCCTTTTCGAATTCCTAATAGTGTCCTCGCAGGTCAGATGCTTAATTATCTTCTATCGTTCTCTATCAAGGTATACCTAATTGACGCGTCTTACTTTTTTCAATGATTGCATACATAAAACAATCACTGTGCAGTTGCGATTACTCAACTGATCAGTAGTATGATTAGCTTAATTTATTGTTGTCTCGATTACATTTCATTACAAGCACCAAAAACATCTCGACGTATACCATTATATGCCTGGTAAGTCTTTTGGATCAATTGACTTTTTTTTATGTTTTGATATGTTGACAATTGGTATTCAAGTTAATGCTCTAATCTGATTTAATCTGATCTTAGGGTTGAGTTGATGTGGCTTTTTTCTTTCTATGGATATTGGATCACAGGTACTACCACTCATTCTTTCATTTGGCCTTCAAGTTAGATCACTGAGCTGGTTTTATATGACTATTGAATTTTATCAGGATGGTCAGGCTTGTGTACTATGTAAGAAATCTTCTTTCAAGCCTTCATTTCTCTAACATTTTTACTTCCAACCTCCAAGAAAATCATGAAACTGACTTGCTTTTGATTTTGTGCGCAACACTATGTAAATATAACGTCCATTGTAACATTTTGATTCAAATTTTGGCGATTTTTTTCTCGATTTCAATCTGTGAAAAAATTGGGACAAAAGTCTATGCTCGCCACTTTCAAGAGTTCCATGGTTGCTTAGACCATTCGTCAAAAAACCTAAACTAGTGAATATATTCTGTGTCCTAGTACCAGCAATCATCACCATTGGAACTTTAGTCTGGACAGTGATTATCACGGTTGCTTACTATCAAGAAGCATGGACTTATGTTGAGCTGTTTGATAAGATGACGATAGCTAGTAATCAATGGGATTCTGGAGACGTAGCCAACATTGATTACCCAGGTATCTTTAAAAGTGCAGTAGAGCTTGTGGATGCGAATCTCAGGCTTATCGAGAAAGTCAGATGGAATTCATTTTGGTGGGCTCTCGTCAGCCTGTTTACTCTCTTTGTGAGTACGCGCCTTGATCTACCAATGCATCTCATAGTTTCTTCTACTTATCTCACTATGTTTATTTTTAGTTCTGTTCGGTTTCCGGATGGGCTCTGGTCCAACTCCTTCGATATAGTACATCTATTGTCAAGAAACTACATATGAATCGAACTCATGTTAAAGATTTAGGTTATTCAAATTATGTATGGACAGAAGCTAGCGAGATTTCACTGGCACTCCGTAAAGGCTACAGTTGAGTAAATTCATCAAATATAAGATTATGAACAAACATCATTGATCTCAGTATTGGTTCTTAGTTTATTTGTTATCACATGGCGTGGTGATGATAGCCTCGATGTCATATAAAACAGTGATTTGTATATTGATTGGTAGTAAGGCAGATTTAGTCATTGCTACGTACGTGAAATTAATGAAGAGAAAATTCGAAGAAACTCGTCTTTATCCCTGATGATCAATTTTTTGAACTTAATTTAGCTCCCACTGGCGCGCCCTTGGATCTTGGCTGTACCTTGTGAGTGGTGTAATTGTGGTAGGTGCACTGCTGCTTCAAAGTGTAAGTTCATGATTCTTTCCATCTTCAAGTGGAGCTATCATTCTCTACCTGGTACTTGCTTCAATCCGCGTGTTATAAAAGTCAAGAAGATCTACTGTTGGTCCGATGATATTGAAGAATGTATGAAACTGATCACTAGTAATTCTTTGACAGTGGCGAATCTTTACCGACCTTGATATCATCATCCCTCAAACTCAAATGGATGCACAAAAGTCTGATCATATTGATGGGAATATCAGCTCACCCACCGTTGATAGCATTTCCATGAATAAATTCACTGCTGATAATGATGAAGTCGTAGAGCTCAAACAGCACCTTCAAATTCCAAACTCTAAATCTGCTTCTCGCCAACAACAGCCACAGGTGATGGTGATTCATCAAGTGATGGTAATCCGTAGAGCTTTTTAAAAGACACCTTTGGATACCAAAAAAACGGAAGATAATATTCGAGCTCTTACAATATACTTTACTTCTAATACAACATCTTCATATACCTTGATCAAGATTGATTTCAAACTGAAGTCATTCATTTCTTATCTTTTTATTCTACATAGTATTTAATTGGATCATTCAGGAAATGTAAACTATAATTTGTCTCTCCTTCACATTAATCACCATATATAGTGTATCAATGAGCTTGAAATCAATAGATTATTTTTTCTTTTCTGACACATTTTTCTTGAGCTTTCCAAATACAATAAATCAAAACTAAATAGGTAACAAAAACAAAGTTGTTACTCAAAACCGGCTTTTTTTGATTACATACCACGGCTTCCAGTGCGTGATTTGAATCTGGACACAAAGGAAGATCAAAACCTCTTTGTACTTTTTTTTCGACTCCTTTCAATACAAAGAATCTAGCTTGATCTACGCAGATCTTGTTCATTAACCACATATATCAATTTATGATCCTTTTTCAAAAGATAGACAGGTACATATCATATGATTTCTTTCCACTTGTGGTTTTGATAATTACACTTTCTATAATCAATCACACACTTTCCCAAACGTGGATATGGTGCTCATCCTGTGAAGTGGTGGATAAATATACCACAAGGAGGATCCATGATGATCAGTTTATTGATGAAGCAAGTGGTGTGCCCTTTCAGCCACCTCCCTTGTCATAGGTAGAGTCAGACCCAGAGCCGCTGCACTTGTACCTCTCATGCCTATTACACAGAGAACTGGCAATTGCGAACTTGGATGATTTCAATGTTTATTGCACTAATTTTGTAATCCTTTCTCTCATCAAAAGTTTTGCATCCATTCGAATGAATGTAAATTCTTCTGAGCCATCAATACGCACTGGTCATCTCCAAATCATCTGAGTTGAGAGGGGGTTCCAATTCCAAATTTACCGTTACATCATTTTGATAGCAGTATGGGTTTAGAGAGGTCTGATGACTCAATGAGTGCAATTCGATTTGATCGATGAACCCCAACGTCTTTTCCAACCAATCGATCAACTCATCTCATCTCATCTCATCTCATCAAATGTCTTCAACTTCTTCAAATCAATTCAACTACTTCCAAATCGAATTACCTTGGCCAATCAGTTATGTTCCAGGGATTTGTAGAGTGCTGGCATTAATTTATATTCTTCCTCCGATCTTGTTGTTTACTTTTGATGTTGGTAAGTTTGCATTGATCGTTCTGATTCAAGTATCTGTGTTGAATATATCAAGTTGACTGATTAATGTGAAATTGACCTTTGGTTTTGTCTTTTCTTTCTTTTGAATAAATGTTTTTATAATAGGTAGTTATTTACTTTTTAAAATCTTCTTGAAACCATTTGGTAATTATCCAATGCATGTTTATTTCAAACAAGTTGAGTTTCTTTTTTCCCTTTTGATTCGTCGATTCACATAAACTGATGATTTTTTTCTTCTTCAAATCTTTATCCCACAAAACTCTGTTTTCTAGTCTCCAAGGGAATGGTTTGAACGTACCACAAGTTCATCAAAAGAGCCTGCATCTACCACTACTTCAAATTCAAGTTCACCTAAACTTTCTTCTAAAAATTTAATCTCACCTAATCAAGGGATCCGTAAAAGATCATCTAAAGTTTCTAATAAATCATCATCTTCTTCCACAAAAGAAGATCGAGATCAATTACATGTTGAAGGTGTTGGATTTGAAGGTCCAATGTTAGATTTCAAAAGTCCTACTGCTTCTGATGTAAGTTTAAATGTTTCTTTCTTGGATTCAATCCCCGTTCAGTTTTCTCAAGATCTGTTAAACTTGACTTTCATGTTTTTGTTTTTCAAAAATAGTATGATGATGATGATGGTACTTCTAATGAAGATCAAGAAGATTCCTCTGAAACTACCTCAAATTAAAAAAACTATGAAACCATCTGATCATCCAAAAAGATTCAAATGAAAATTCCTCAATGCTTAACATTTCATATCGTTACTTCTATTATATGATTTTCATTCGAACAAGATATTTTCCAATTGATAAAGAAGATATCAACTTAAAAGTTCAATTCTTCAAAAAAAAAATTATAAATTCTTAATCTAGATTCTTTCTACGAGTTATTAGTTATTCTCAATTTTCTACCTTCCTATCATCTCGTTTTTGATTTATACGCTTTCTTCTGATCACATCTGTATATATCCTCTATGTTGTAAAGCTTTTGTAAGAAATTTATCTCAATATCAATTATTCTGCAAGTTGAATAATTTTAAAGAAGTCGAATCCTAAAACCAATTCTTCCTTCGCATTTTTTAACTTGAAAGGTTGACACTCTTTCATGGCTGGTACCCGTACGAGGCACGAGTGAGTGCATGCCAATCCCAAGTCTAGTTGCACACATAGGCGCGGAGGGCCTCAACCTCTCCGGCTAATCGGATGACCGAGTAGCGGTCCTTGGCCCTGCAGACGGGTCGGGCGCCTACTCTTTTTCTGCCAAACATATCTCACAACACCAGTTGCTCACAATAATCAAGATGCACAGTTGATAGATCTTATTTTGATGGAATCAAACCCTTATTGAACTTCAGAAATGCCCTGCACCTCCACCCTGGTGTGCCCTGGATGGCCAGGGTTGCTGAGAGGGACTCGGGTTAACCCAAGGCCGGGCAAAGTATTGAGGTGGCCCCGTCACACTCAGGTCCGGGTCACAGCCCTAGTAGTATCTAGCTGACCAATCCAGGGGTCACATGACAGAGCGGTTGAGACCTGGACTCATTTCAGAGATACATTTCTTGGATACACATAACTAATTTGTGTATGCAGATTATGGAGCCAAAATTAGGCTTTCTTGATGTCAAAGCATTACATGTGTTGAAGTAAAGTTGACAATCTTATTGGTCTTGCAAGGTCACCATGTTTCAATACCTGCCATTTTTGGACCAAAGTTGGGTTTCTGACATTATATGAGCTGTGGTTGGAAAAATATTAAAAAATGTGAAATATTATTAGAATTCACTGTGGTATTCAAACATTACTTTTCCATATTTTTCTGACTTCTTACAGCTTCTGCATAATTTCTTATGTTTTCTTACTTTTCTAAACTCAGTGGTAAATTTGAAATCTGACATAGTGTGAAAATGATTTTTTGTTGTGGTGCTTATTTTTCACTTTTTGAAAATCTGCATGTTTTTTTATCATAGGCTTTCAGGAATCTTTCCAACCTGAGGCTTTGAGATGGCAAAATTGGCACCAACTTGGACAAACACAAGTGACAGGGAGATGGTCCATTTGTATTGAGTGTGAGGGATGCAAAGTGATGATGAGCCCAAGCTATCACTATAGCATGGTTATTGCTGACAGCTGTGACGTAAGGAGCAGCGACCTGACTGTAGGACCCAGGCTGGTCAAAGACAGTAGCTATGAGGCCACCCCAACTTGGCATACTCAGCCATGTTCTTTCTGGAAGTTGACATTGGGTTTACAGGTGTAGAGTTGAGTTAAAGCCTTTGCTGTGTGTCACATAGTGAATTGTTGTTGAACAGGTCAGGGATCTTCCCAAAAGCAGCCTACAGCTCCTGTTGAACATCATGCCATTTGCCTTGAGATCAACCTATAGATAGTGCTATGGCTTGAAAGCCAGTGTCCATCCAGTTTGATTTTGTTGGGTTCAAACACAAATGGTGCAAGCCATTGATGGGCCTGGTAGTTCTTCAACAGGACAGGCAATTCAGGTTTATTCTTCTGAACTGTAGAAATTTCACATGCTCTTTTACCTGTAAGCCTTGTGATTGGTGCAGGTGATCAGATGGGTCTGGGTGAAGTAGGTGGAGGCTTGGCATTATCACTCTTGAGATTGTGGGATGACGGCAATGTGATGTTGCTAAGAGCTGGTTGGCGGTTGAGGATGACTTTGGCAAGGATAGATAAATGGAGAGAGGTGACAGAAGAATAAAAATATATGCAGTCTGCTACAACAGAGCAACAAAGAAAACATATAAATGAGTGAATGAGTCAAAGAAACCACTTCACATAACAAAAATTGAGAAAAAGGATGTTCAATGAGTGAATAGAAAGGAGAATCAGACAGCTAGCACCAAAAAGTGTTACAAAAACAAGAAAGTCAAACGAAAAGAGAACAAAACCCAAGAGATTTAGGAAAATGGACATTTAAAGGTAAAAGAAAAGAGATTTGAAACAAGGCATTTAGAAGAAAAAAGATGTTTGAAAGAAAAGAGACATTGAATATGATATTAACCCAAAATGTTAGAGACAGCAGTCTTTCTTTTTGATTGTAAAGCATAGGATGCAACATGAGTAATTGCATCTGAAAATCGACCAAGAGTATCAATCCCAGCTTGCAGACACTCCCTACGACCAACAGCCATTGTTAGCATCTTTGCCTTCAAAGCACCTTGTCCAGGTACAGGAATATCTGCTGCAGACAAGAAATTATGTTCAACAAACAAGAGGTGGCCAAGATCAAGAGGTAATCACAAGAAAATGAAGCCACAACCGGGAACTTTCCCTCATGTTTGTGTATAAATTACCCAGGTTGAATCCTGATAGATAATGTACATCAATGAAAAAGGAGAAAACCCACCCTCCACAAATTAAGTTCAGATTGACCAGGAAAGATAGGATCAATGCCTTGATGGTACCAATTGAGTTCACCAGCCTGGATTTTTGCAGAGCTGTCAGACAAAATTGGGTGGTGAATATGTTCAAGTTATTGAAGATTTCTCTTGAATGTTCAGTGGTATTGGGGGTGGTGTGACTAGAGGAGTTGTTGGCCAAGCCTCCACTGCTTCATTGAAAATACAATGAATGCATTCTTGGGCTTGTTCAGCATGGTGAGTGTAGTGAAGATTGAAGAACTTCAATTGGTATTTCAGGTTAATAACAGTGGCCATCAAGACAATTTTGGTGGACACCGCTTCTTGCTGATATGCTGCAAGTTTAGATAACATGGTATTAATCACCTTCACTATGGATGGGAAGACTGAGCTGTAGTGGATCTGCTCGAAGGATTCAAAACTCAATGAGATTCAGCTGGAAGGATGGAGCCAGAGGCAAAAATGTCCTCCATCTTTGATAACCAAAATACCTAATGGGACCCAGCATTCAAAGGGTTAGTTTCCTTTAAATGAAAAATCTTAATAAGAAAATCTATTCACTTCTAAAACCAAACAGAATGCTTCCGCAGTATCCAATTATTTCATGGTCATCATGATCCCCTGGTAGTGCTTGGTATTGCAAATGGCAATAAAGATAACCATGTACTTGAAGATCCTCTCAGTAGGAATCGAGTGAAATGTGGTTCGCTCAAATCTTGATAGTTTTGGACATAACTTAAGTTTCTGAGATGATCTTCCATTTGATCATTTTTCTTTAGGGCATCTTCAAAACTATAAAAGATAAAAATATACAAAAATATACAAAATTATCAGAGGGTACATCCAGATTCTTTCATCATTTTTTTTTTTGAAAAATTGACCTCTTCTCATGTATCACTGGGATTTTTTCTACATTCTGAATTTTTTAAACACACTGATATATATTGATAATTTAGTGTAGTGTCAAAAGCCAATCATGAGAAGCATTCATTGAAACTGACTTAAATCTAAAGTTACCACTTTATCACTTCATGATTGCCCAGGGTTTCTTGAGTTGATTTTTATATAGTCACTATTCAGTTATTTCATGTTATCATTGATTCACTCATTTGATAGGCTACATAAAAATGAAAAATTCAAATCTATACCACTGTGCAGGTAACACATATTCTACCAAAGTAAACTTGAGCAATTGAGCAGAAGTGTGATCATTTGCATACCACTGATTCAAGTCAAAAATCATGATTGTGAATAAATACAGCTTAAAATTAAGTGTTACTTAGTCTTACCGTTCAGCAGCCAGCTTTACCTACTCTGACTTAAGTGCCTACATACGTGACCAACGTTCAACTTGGATAAAATATTTCCTGCCGCCAGTTTTGATTTGGGTCTAGACGCATCAGATCACATCTCACCTTACTACCATTCCATTCTGTTCGATCATCCCATACGCATTACCATGCCATCACGCCGAATCATACGTGGTCGTTAACACTCGCAGAAAGGTCTCGTAACCTGTGACACCCTTACAACACCAGATGGTCAGATGGCGCAAACTGGACGAGCTACATGCGGAAAAGTCCATTGCTC
>NW_006768779.1:398766-400249 GCF_000204055.1 Melampsora larici-populina 98AG31
TCATCATCATCATCTATCAAAGAAGACAAGATCAATTACATATCAAAGGGGTTGGGTTTGAAGGCCCAATGTTAAATTTCAAAAGTCCTACTACTTAGAATGTAAGTGTAATGTTTCCTTTTGGATTCAATCTTTGTTTAGTTGATCAAGATCTATTAAACTTGATTTTTATTTGTTTTTTTGAAATAGTATGATGATGATGATGGTACCTTTAATGAGGGTCAAGAAGACTCATCTGAAACCACTTCAAATCAAATCAATTTAAGCATCTGATCATCAAAAAAGATTCAAATGTAAATCCTTCAGTGCTTTATAACATTTTCAACATCTATTATGTGATTTTCATTTGAACAAGATATCTTTCAATTGATAAAGAAGACATCAATTCCAAAATTTCAAAATTTCAATTCTACAAAAAATCAATTCTTAATCTAAGATTTCTCAATGATTAATCAAAGTGATTCTCAATTTTCTACCTCACTATACTCTCATTTTTGTCTTTACACCCTTTCTTCCAAATATATATTTGTAAATCTTCATGTAAGAAACTTCATCTAAATGTAAATCATTCCACAAATTAACCAAGTTTCTTTTTTCATAAAAAAAAACTCAAACTCAAACCCTATGTAAACCCAAATTCTTTCATTACAGTTTTTTATTGTTTCAATTTCAAGTTCAACAGTTGAAACTCTTTCACTATTTGAAGAGCCTTCAACTTGAATTCTTCATTACCTTTACAGTCATTCAAGATTTTCTTGGCCAATTTCGTTTTTTTTTTAAAAAAATACAGGTGAGAATACAAGCATAGCCTTCAAATGGGTCAGGCTAAACAGCCTGCCGCATCAGACCACTTCCATCATCTGATTCCATCATCCATCATCCAATTTCATTTTCATTGTTTAACTTCATTAAATTTACCCGGTCATGGGATTTGTGAAGTATAGTGCACAGCTGAAAGTTATTACTGTGCACAAACTCTTATCTGGACAATCTCCTCAATTGATTAACGAAGAACTTCTTACGACGATCTCCGACAAGTCCTTTGTGCAATGGAACACCTTGTACACTCATACTCACGCGGTTGTTCGCGATCCGGCTACGCTGTGGTGATCAATTTATGGGATCAATTAAAAAATTCACAATTACCAGTTTACCAGTTTATTAGCAGGATTCAGCAGGAAAGAAAATTCGAAATGGAGGTTTTTGATCAATTGAAGCTCTTGTAGGCTTATGTATTGGTCATTAGGTCAACATTACATCATTTTATTTCACATTATATATTAAGATCATTATAGTTTACTTACAAATTTATTACAAAAAGAAAGAAAGAAAGAAAGAAAGAAAAACATAAGAAAAATTCGAAATTATAGGTATAAAGGTTGGAAAATGGTTTTTAGGTTAGTAAAAATAAAGTTATGGGTATTATGAGGTTAGAATATGAAAGAACAACATTATATGATACTATGACAATTTTAATCTTCAA